>NC_067407.1:39278723-39578723 GCF_009764475.1 Pristis pectinata | reverse complement strand
CTATGACATGGAACATTTATTTCGAGATTGGAAGTTTGTTAATGAACCTTCCTTTAAACCCCAGACTTTTACGTTATTAGAATAACATAATATTGTATTCTTCAAAACACTTGCTTCAGATTGCCCCAATCTACCATCCATATAAATGCAACTTGTTTCATTCAAAACAAATTTCACCTGAAAAAAAGTATTCATGAACTTAAAGCTTTAAAAGGAAACATATTACTGTGGAAATAATTACCATAGTCAAGAAGTATTATGCAATAAACAATTTTTAAAAGTATTTTTCAAATACAAATCAAATAAGTTATGCAAGCGCAAGCTTAGCAGACATTAAGAAATTTCCATTTAATAGAACACACACATTTGAGGCTTAAAACCCAAGCCAGTAACAACATTTTGGGTTGAGACCCTGCATCAGGGCCCAAATGATGGCTTTTGATCCATTTACAGAAGACATTATATGCTCAAAGAAAGATTGTTTGCTTGTTGGAAATATGTTTGTCTTAGTAATGAACACTCCCTACACTTGGCAAACTTGCACATCCTTTCCCAACTATGAAGTCACCAACCTCACCCCAACTTCCCTTCACAATTATAACAGGAAATGCATACCACATCATAGTTAATGATTTGCTGGTTCAACTGAATGGATCTGCAATTATTACTGCTATTGATAACATTAAAGAAAACAGATTTAAAACTGCTTCTTTTATGCCTTGTGCTTCCTTACAACAAATGGTGATGTTAGTGGATTCTAAACTTTTTGTACAATAAATTAAAACTGAATATTTTCATATTGGTGTAAGATCCTTAGAAATACAAATTAGAAATGCCCAAAATAGATGCAGGTAAATTTCTTCTTCTTTGGGACTGGGCAGGGGCATTGAAATAAAAGTTTTGTTCACAGGTGGCAGTGAAGAGGGGTGGACAGATTCCAGGGGCAGAGGCAAAACTTGCTGTTTTTATTTTAAAAAGATGCCCTACAATTTTTTTGGGGAAGAATTTTAATAGCTTTTTTTCTTTTGAGGTCCAGAAAGATGGTTTATTGCTCTTGCTATAAATTATACCAGCAGAACCATATGTTGATAGCACCACCTAGAGGTATAAACACACTGTGACAGAAAACTTATTTAATATAAATATGTACCATGGATTACAATTTAGTTCATTACTATTTCAATTATTTTCAAGACTGCATGGAAAATACAGCATGAATGCAAGTTATTTATAAATGAATGTTAAATCCAAGTACAGAGAAAGGGATTTCTGCTACTTCCTGGTTCCGGAAACTACCTACTACAATCACAATAGGAGGTAAATCTCATGACATCTGACAACTTAATTTTGTCAGGATAACCAGAAATATAGTTTCCCTGCCAGTAGTGAAGGATTTTTAGATATGCAGGGATATTGATAATTTGGAAAAAGCAGCATGCTAGCTATCTACTCATTTGATTGTTAGGAATATACATTAGTAGGGAAAAATGGGGTAGACTGAAGTTACTGTATTGAGATAGTGACTTAATTTCAAAATGCAAGTGATACTTCAACAATTTTCTAGTGCAATGCAAGTGGTCTTGTTGCTCATACAAAATGATTTCCAGGGTTTCTAGTGATTTAAGAATCCCTAAAGAACTCTAATAAGATTCAATGAATGAAAGTCACACCATTTGTGTTCAATTTGTTATGAATTTTAACACAGAGCATTACAATAACCTGCGATGCAGTTTATCTCCTTCTCCTCAGAAGATCCTACACAATAAGCTGCCTCAAGGGGATCCTTATAATTCCTCCAAAAATCAAACATTATGATAATAGAGGAATAATAACAGAAAATGCTGGAAATATTCATCAGGTTAGGCATCATTTGTGGAGAGAGATATACAGAGTTAACATTTCCAGTTAATGACATACCATCAGTTGCGAAATGCCTGAAAAAAAAGTGACTACCTTGCAGAGCACCTTCATTCAGTTCGCAGGGCTATCCTGAGCTCATATTTTCACTCCCACTCAGGTGCATCTGTCTACGACTTCCTGCACTGTCTACATCCCCCCTATTCCCTTGGCAGTTTTCAGGACTTAATATCAAATTCAGTAATCTCAGGTAACTTGCTTCTTTTATTTTTCAGAAGTGCAGCAAGATTATCTCCAATATTAACTCTTTTTCTCCACAGACACTGGGCAATCTACTGGACAATTCAAACTTTTTCATTTTGTTTTGGATCTCTACAACAGCTCTGAATTGCATTTCACAGATTGAAAACAAGGGGGTATATACAATCTCTTCTTGATCTATTAATTGCCTTCTCGATCTATTAACCAGGCAGCTCTGTAACAAAACTGGAATCACCTTGGCAACCCTGATCACCCTAACAGAGATATTCTTTTTGTTCAATCCAAACCTTCCCCATTCTCTCTGCAACTTAAAATTAACTTGTTTACTCACTTTCCCAATTCTAATGAATGGTCTGCCACCCAAAACATTAACTGCTTCTCTTTCCACAGATGTTGCTTGACCCGACTGTTTCCCAATAGATTCAGTATTTTTACTTCAGATTACCAGCATCTGTATTTTTATTTTTAAATACTTTTCAGTTCCAAACATCACTGGCCTGAAACTTTAACAGTCTTTCACTCATTAGATTCCCAGCATCCATTGTGTTCTCCTCTATAATCAGAGGGATACAGAGCAGACTGGATTTGAAGTACAGCTAGCCACACCTAAATCTCCAGATTGGGGGGGGGGGGGGGGGGGGGGGGGGGGAGAAAAGAGAAGTGGGAAGGTTTTTTTTGGGTAAGCAACTTCACTTGTCAGAGCTGCAGTGTGTAAAGTGGCTTTGACTTGCATAGGAATCCATGGCAATTAAATTGCATGGATCAAGCAGACCTATAGCACAACAACATCGTATCCAAAAACTTGTTCGCTTTGAAATCACTTTAATTTCCAACCATGGACAAGCACACCACAAAAATTTGATATCTTTAGTTGTGCAAATATCTACTGATGAGCAAAGTTCAGCTATGTCCCCTAAGTCAACAAGGATGAAAAGACTATGCAATTTTCTGAAGTAATCTAATTTCTTAGACTTTCAGACATTTTAGTTTTCATTAATGTACTCCAGTACTGTATTCAGCTTGCATGTAACAGTCAAGTCTAAATATGCATTTCAATATTCATTTCCCAGATAGCCATCATTATATCTTTATCTTGAGTTAGTTGGCCAACCCTCCAAAATTTGATGAATAAAAGTTAGTTTCAGGGTGGTTCCTGGATAATCAAGTATGTCCTCTGTAGTCATGACTCATAACATTCTTGAAATAGCCCAGGCACTAGGTATGCATGTGTATAACGATACTGTATATGGCATCCACCACAGTAATCAGCAAAATTGTGTTAATGCAGTACTCAGGTGCCTGAACAGGTTTGGGAAAGTCATGCAACATATTCTAGTTAGGGTTTCAAGAACTACTGCACGCTCTATCGTGTACAACCTCGACTTACAAAGCAGTATCACCAAGAAAATCCTCAGTAGAGAAGGTTCCTACTTGTATCAAAAAGATCACAGAGATTAAAGTGTCAAAATAGCTCAGTTGTACCAGCATAAGACTGAGAATGAGAAGGTCCCTGGTTCAATCCAGGGTTTGGTATCTTTAGATTTGTCATAATACAGAGAAAAAAAAAATTAATTTTCTGTGCTGCATATCATTGATACACTTACACCACTTCAATTTTATTGACAATATTATCCTGGTCTAACATCATTCAGCTAGATGAGACTGTTTTCCTGCCACCATTTTTATCCATCCAGTTATAATCAATACATCTAGCAACTGTCTCCTCTTAACCCAAGAATCTACTTTTGCTAGAATCTATCCTTGGTCTCTTCTTTGCTCATCTGCATGGTGACTCCCAGAACCCTGCCAAAAGGGTGTCAATTTCTAATTTACAGGGATTCTTTGATTAACAAAGAGGTTATCTCCCTGGAAAATGGTCTGTAAAGCAAATATTTGTGAATTGACAAAAATGTTTCCCACTAGTTTCAATGTAAAAATGCTGGTTGCTTTCCAGAGCTCAAAACTCTGTCTAAAACACCTGAATATTTAAAAATAAATCAACACAAATATCCAAAATAATAAAATTTGCTTTATTAACAATTACATTTTTAACCAAGTTAAAACATACATTAATGCACACTTTCACAGTACTCAAAGTTATACTTAGAGGATCTTGAGGGGGAACAACAGGGGTGGACTCATCCTGGAGTTGGAGTTGAATCAGAGTTAGGATTCTCCACCTAAGCAAATTTTGATTGCTCTGGCATACTCAAAGACTGAAACTGAATATTTTTCTTGCACACTGGAGGAATCAGAAAGTAGGAAATTGGACGGGAAAGTGGTTTGGGTGGGAAAATGTGTTTGGATCAACTGAGCTCTTATTGAATGGTGGAGCACGCTCCAGGGACCACATGGCTTACACTAATTTCTATTTCTGTTGCTCAGGACACATATTCTGATATACATCTAAAACTATGTTTACATTAACAAGTTCCAAAGTAACAAGTTCTCCTGGAATGTAATGAGAAAGCTGAGAAGGCATAGCAATGTGAGCTAAATAACTAGCATTACAATAATTCCATTTGCACTAGCTGGTCTTTAAAGGGGAAGAAATAATATGTCACTGACCTGTTCCAGGTGGAATTAAAGGACACTGCCAAAAGCTGCTTTCTGTTCTACAAGAACTCTCCAGGAATCTGAAAAATGTACATTAAAAAAACAACTGTACATTAGGTAATACTTTTACAGATGCCTTAAAAATGATACACAGAGTGTTTTCATAGAGCACCCATCAGAAAAACTGCTCAAATGGTTTCAAAAGCCCAGTATGAGGTGCACTATGAAATGACATTATTCAAAACAAAAGTTGAGTGCCAATCTAGGGCTAACAATTCAACATGTATGAAAATTATAACTTCCATTAGTCTAGACTTCAACCTCCTTTAACAAATAAAGCTATATGCAATAGAAAGTATATATTTGGTGAAATATTACATGACAATTCTGAGAAAGAACTGCAAATATAAACAAACACTGAAATGGTTACACAAGGATTTTTATTTTTTTCCATTATGGGGGGTAGCACTGATAAGCTCAGCATTTATTGCCCACTCTACCTGGCCTCGCTGCAGTCCTTCTGAAGGTACTCCCTCAATGCAGTTGGAAAGAGAATAATAAGACCTTCAATGAGCAACAATGAAGAAATGGTAGCATGTTCCCAAATCAGAATGATGTTTGATTTATAACTTGTAGTGATATTCTGATGTGCCTATTGCCCCTATCCATCTTGGTGATAAAGAATGCATGTTTGGGAGAAGCTGTTCATGTAGTCAAGGAAAGTGCAATGCATTTTGTAAAATGGTACACACAATGGCAACTGAGTACCAGAATGGTGGGAATGAACATTTAGTTCATTCCCACCATTGATGGGGCACCAATCAAGTGGACTGCTTTGCCCTGGATAGTGTCGAGCTTTGAGTGTTGGAGCTACATTTGCCCAGCCTGAGGACTATTCCATTAAAAGTCTTGACGTTTGCTTTGTGGATGATGGAAATTAAGAAGCCGCTGGAGTAATGTCCTACGCCAAAATTACTAATCTCAAATAACCATCTTTCTCCATGCAAGACATGACTCCAAAATGAATTGAGAACTTTTCCCCTTGATTCCCATTGACATAAATTTCATTATGATTACGTCAATTTCACTAAGATTTCATAACACGGTTAGTCAAATGCTGACATTCAGCTCTGGTTCACATTTAAAAGAAAACAACCAGAAGACTTGCAAACAGTTTACAAAAGTTCTTTCTGGTATCAGGTCAGTAAAATCAAGTTAGGAGTTTGGCTTTTGAAATCACACGAGCAGTCGACCAAAAGCCATAACTTTATACAGGTAATTTAGATATTGATATAGTATCCAAAGGAAAACTGGCAGTCTTTTCTGGTGGACTGGTAAGGGGCAGAATTTTGAGGCATAACAATCAGGATGAGATTAAGTGATAATCATGAATTTCCACAAGATGTCACAAAGGGAGAGGTTAAGGGGTTGGGGAGAGACAACAAATTTGAGGAGAGGATAAGGAAGTTCGATGTGGAGATTAGGAGTTCTCATCCTCTGATTATTCAGCCTGTTTGGAATCAAAGGACTGAGGAAATCTTACTGTGACACTTAAAGTTTGGAGGATTAAAAATGAACAGCATTTCAAACATTGCTGCACAATGAAGCAATTTCACATTACTGTTATACATCACAAGTAGGGGAAAGGAAAATTAATCCAGGCATCAAGTAATGAGAACAAACCAAAACATTACCTCATGCTCACGTTATTGACAACACTTAGGTCATTCTTAGAAGTACAAAGCTGTCCTATTTTCAAGCTTTACTAGATATTTTTCTTGCACTTAATGTCAGAAAGTACTCTTGAATCTGAAGTGTGGTCTTGCATACAGAATACCTGGTAGTTTTCTGTTTGGGAATCAAATAGAAACAATGGTTGCTGTACTTAATTTACTAGATGCAAGACTAGTGGAAGAATAGGGTAGTTAAGAAAGCTTATGGGATGTTAGCTTTCATAAATCGGGGGATCGAGTTTATGAGCCGCGAAGTGATGATGCAGCTTTACAAAATTCTGGTTAGGCCAGTTAGAGTACTGTGTCCAGTTCTGGTCACCTCATTATAGGAAGGATGTGGAGGCGTTGGAAAGGGTGCAGAGGAGATTTACCAGGATGCTGCCTGGATTAGAGAGTATGAATTATGAGGAGAGACTAAAGGAGCTAGGGCTTTACTCATTGGAGAGAAGGAGGATGAGGGGAGACATGATAGAAGTATACAAGATATTGAGAGGAATAGATAGAGTGGACAGCCAGCACCTCTTTCCCAGGGCACCAATGCTCAAAACAAGAGGACATGGCTTTAAGGTATTGGGTGGGAAGTTCAAGGGTGATGTCAGAGGGAGGTTTTTACCCAGAGAGTGGTTGGTGCATGGAATGCACTGCCTGGGGTGGTGGTGGAGGCTGATACATTGGACAAGTTCAAGAGATCGTTAGATAAGCTTATGGAGGAATTTAAGTTAGAGGGATATGTGGGAGGAAAGGGTTAGATAGTCTTAGGTGTGGTTTGAAGGGCAACACAACATGGTGGGCCAAAGGGCCTGTATTGTGCTGTATTGTTCTATGGTTCTAATAAACATCAGAAATAGAATAAAGACTAAGTTATTTGACAGGTCCATTAAAGGAAAAGATGGCACAGCAAAGACATTATTAACAAAAATATTTAAATTCTCACAAAGAGGCAGTAATTCACTAATTACTTATGTCCACCCATACTGTAGTGTTTACATGTCATGATGCACAATGGACCACAAAGTTCCACAAAACTGCCTTGAAAATGCAATGTGTGGATCTTGAGTATTTGATATAATCATCTTTCATTTGCCCAGCTACCCATGAAGGAGATACTTCCAGAAAAACCCATTCATTGACTAAACTGAAAGTATCAGTGGCTTTGCAATGAAAATGTATTAACCAGTTGGAGGTTTTGAGAACCCGATTTTTTTTAGTTGTATTGATATGCGCTCTAAGCCAAGCCACAGCATTATTGGTGACCAGGTGTAGTTCACTGTGCTAAGCACAGAATTTAAGCCATAGGTCGAGTTTATTGTCATAAGAACACGTATGCACAGGTGCAATGAAAAACTTACTTGCAGCAGCATCATAGGCACATAGCATCATTCACAAGAAAAACATAACTCATACACAATTTTTACAAGAACACAATTAGAATGATAAAAAAACTAAGTCCATAGTCAGTGGGGCTCATGTATAGTGTCTGCTATAGATTGGCCTGCACCTCAACAGATGGTAGGGTTATCTTGCACCTCATTGGCACTGGTTGACATTTTGGAGACATTGCCCTGCCCAGAAAATATATTAAGAAGGGTTCACCCTTAGCGTGACTTGTTAAATTCATGCAGGTGAGCATGGAAGTCCACGACAAAGTGGTTGATAGCAGTATTCCTTTCACGGGATATCTTTTTACATGGTAATCACAACCATGCTGGGTATTGTGGTGCAAGACTGAGCCAGTAGCCCAAAAGGCTTGCTGGAGAGACAGGCATGTGCCTTTTGAGTTGCTTGCTTGTTTTAATTGCTGCCTAATGTGAAAGGGAATGAGGTGGCTCAAAACAGAGCCACAGAAGGCAAGTTGGCCTGAGAGTTCCTGTAAAAACATTTGAAGAAAGCTAGGTTGTAACTGATGCAAAATCTGTTTAAGTTTCATGATGATTTTGTAGAACCTTCCAGATCAGAATTGTAGCAAGATTATAGATCAAGTGATTATGACCCTTAAGTGATAAATAGATGGTTTATAATTAAAAATCTAGCAAAAATTCTATTGGTAAAAATACTGCTCAAAGACCTGTGGTATACAGTCTCCAAATGCATAAGCTAAAACTTAAAGAATGGAACAGTAAATTCTTTATTTAACAGAGAAATACACACACCATTGTGTGCCCAACATCACACAGGCAAAACTGGTTTTGCTCAGTTCTAAACAGGCAGCAGTTGGCAACATGCTGCAATTTGCTTAAAGCAGTACACAATTAATGTGACATGTGTGATAGAGGGTATAAGCAGCAACATTAACTATCAAGTTGAACACACACATGCTACAGATTTAAGTGTAATAAATGCATTTCAACATACATTGGTATTCTGCTTAATGCTACAAGACTATTGATTCATTATAGCACTTTGTCTGAAAGTCCAAACACAGGTACCTACCCATGCCAACCATACTTTAAAAAGACGTAAACTCATGGTGCATGTTGCTTTGTCGGGATCCTGGAGCAATGCCTCCCTTCCCCCCCCCCCCCCCCCCAACAATCCTACCCTGGTGTAAACCCACCTCTCCACCTCACCCAGGCAGACCTTCAGCAATGAATTCATGCTGCATGGCTTTATGTGGAATAAACCACTGAGACAATGAGTCTGCCCGTGAGGACTGTTGGGCAAGTAGTGGTGGGCAGTGCTACCACACACCAGTGAGATTCAGGGCCAGTGGTTGCATCCTGGCTGGCACAGTGAGTGCAGCTTATTGTTGGGGTCCAGCAGTGGCTGCTCCATGTGTTGAAAGATCACTTGGATCCAACAGACTCTATTATGCATTCCTGCTGCAGAAATGGCTGCTGATTTTGTTAACATACAGAAATCTCTGGATGGGGGAAAGAGCTGTTCAACCAAAGAGTGGGAGATAGCAGCTTCCATCATTTCTAACAGGCAGTGATCAGACAGATCGTAGGATCCTGGTAGTCCGTCAAGACAGAGCAGCTGCTGCCAATCCTCAGCAATGAGCTGCAGTGGACCAGCTTTGACACAGTCCTGAGCCTGCATTACAATGCTGAGCAGCTGCACCACTCACCCCAGCCTGTCCAACACCAGCCCTTGCACATTGCCTCAGTGGCTCACTCCACACTGAGCCATGCGTCGATGAGTTCACTTTTCATTGCTGAAGGAGTGCCAGTGGAGGGCTAAGCCCTCAACCAGGTTCCTGGAACAACAGTACACAGTAGCCAGGAGGGTAATGGTTTGCACTGGGTTCCTGGCACAGCACCACCGCCACGTATTAGGGCAGAAGACAAGAAATAACCAAGGAGAAGCTTAAAGAGGAAAGATGTAGGAAAAGTGAGATGTTTACAGAGGAAATGCTATAGTTCACATCTAGATATATGAAGGCACAGTTGCAGAAGGTGAGTAAAATTACTTACGAATGTGCAGAAAGCCAGAACTAAAAGAGGGAAGAGTTCTTAGGTTTGTTGAGCAGCAGGACATTGTAGAGATATCTGTGAGAAGGTTCATTTTGTGCAGGGATTTGAACACAAAATGAAGGATTTGAAAATTGATTCAGTGTTAGATCAAACCATAGGAACTGAGATTTATTGCCCTCATCAATCCATGTATTATTCAACTTTGCAGTGCAGTTACTCAGACATAACATTCATTATATCATACAACCTGAGCTGTCCACTATAGGCAGCACCAGTGTGGTTCCAAGGCCTGCCTAATGCTCCTTTATGCCTCATTACATACTGTACACTATGCTGCATGTACTCTTTCCATTCTACAGGTCTGATTTGGTCCCAAGCTACGATCCAGCTTTGAAAACTATGGTAAAAAAAAAGCTTCAAAATGTTGTATTTTCTTTAAAAACAAATTGAAGCAATATAAAAAAATCAATAAAAATTAACAACATTTAAAGACAAACCTAATACTCATCACCACCAACTCCTCAACCACAGTGGCAGGAGAAGTAGGTTATGACGTCATTCTACAGATAACTGTATGGAATTGTCAATTTGCCTTTTAATTTTGAAGGATTACTTCAAATTATAGTCATTCTAATCAATGCTACACTTCTCTGGTGATATCCTCCCTTTTCCCAAGCTCCTGTTCCTCTCACTGTCATGACGTCTGACTTGCCAGTTCCACATGGGTCTGTGGCTGCAATTCAGTACAAGGACAAGAGGGAAGGGTGCCCTGGGACAGATTTGCACCCCAAGACAGAATCTACTCCATTTCCACACCATGCTTTTAAAAAAAAGGAGATAAGCTTCAAAGTAAATGTGAGGTATGTGTGAAAGTCAACATATACATACACATATCCATGCTGATTATTAAACACCCATCTGTATTAATCCTATCTACCAGCACTTCCTTGCCTTGGCAATTCATGTGCTCATCCAGATACTTTTTTTGTTAAGATGTTGTGAGTGCCTGCCTCCATCACTGCCTCAGGCATTGCGTGACAAGATTCCAACCACATTCTGGGTTCTCAAATTCCTTTTAAACATCCTGTCCCTTATCTTAAACATATCCCCTCTGGTTTTGGGCACCTGGGCTATAGGAAGAAGTTTCTAACTATCTACACCAACCATGCCCTTCATAATTTTCTAAATATCAGGTCTCCCTTCTATCTCCTCTGACACATAAGCAGAAGTGACTGGTTAGCTTTATCTATAGATCTAATAACTAAAACCCATATTTAAAATGCCTTTAAAAATGTCAAGGCATTTCACAGGAACGATAGCAAAATTATAGCATACAATTGGTGATATTATGGCAGATGACAGAAACTTTGGCCTGAGGTAGGAATGGTGGAGGAAAGGGGGAAAACAGAAAAGATTTCAAAAAGGGAACTCCAGAGTTTAGGATATTAGGAGCAAGGAAACGAAGTCAATAACTGACATGGGAGCAAGAAAGTGAAGTTGGAGGTCGGTGATTTAGTGGAAATAGGGCTGAGGGAGCTGGAGGTGGTTATCGTGGCAAAACAAGCTCAGAGAGAACAAGAGAAATTAGAGACAGTTTAGAGATGGTATAGGAGGAATGACACTGGTTTGGTAAGAGAGGGGGAAAACAGCAGAGGCAGCTGATCAGATGTCCCAACCTTAATGAAAAAGAGCTTCACGGACTCGTCTTTGAAGAAAATGGTGGAAGAAAAAAGGCAAGACAAACTTCAGAAGGCAGGTTTGAGGTACAGAATAGAAGTTGGGAATTATCTTTGCATTCTAGGATGAATCTGGAAAAGTGAGTAGTTTTGGCAGTCTTGATTATAAGTTATATAACCAAATACTTGCAGTTTTGGGTGATTGCTGTGTGGAACAGTTGTGTTCAACCCATAGAGACAACCAAGCTTCCTGCTGCATGCCATTTAATTCACCATTCCACTCACACTGATATATCTGTCTGTGTGAAAAACTTGCCCTTCAAGTCCCCTTTAAATCTTTCCCCTCTCACCCTGAAGCCATGACCTCCAGTTTTAGACTCCACTACACTGGGAAAAAGACTGACCATTCACCTGATCTATGGCCCTCATGTTTTTATATACCTGAAAATGATCACCCCTCAGCCTCCCAAGCTCCAGGGGAGGAATGCCCCAGCCTATCCAGTCTCTCTTTATAACTCAAGCCCTCCAGTTCCAGCAATATCCTTCTGAATCATTTCTGCAGCCTTTCCAGCTTAAATGACATCCTTCCTATAGCTAGGTGACCAGAACGGCACACAATACTCACCAATGTCTTCTAGAGCTGAATTGTGACATCCCAAATCTTATATTCAATACCCTGACTGATGAAGGCAAGCATGTCAAATGCCTTCTTCACCATCCTGTCTACCTGTGTCACCACTTTTAGGGAACTATGTATTTGTAGCCCTAGGTCTCTCTCTTCTACAACACCCTCCAGGGCCTTGCCACTTACTATGCAAATCCTGCCCTGGTTTAACTTTGCAAAATGCAACACCGTACTTGTCCGAGTTAAATGCCATCTACCATTCCTTGGCTCACTTTCCCAGTTGATCTAGATCCTGTTGTATTCTTAGATAAAACCTTCTTCACTGTCCACCACACCACCAATAGTGGCATCATCCACAAACTAACTAACCATGCCACCAACATTGTTACCCACATTAATGATTTGGATGAGAAACAACAATGGACCTCGAACAAATCCCTGCGGCACATCACGGGTCTCTAATCTGAAAACAACCCTCCACTACCATCCTCTGACTCCTATCACCGAGACAATTTTGTATCCAGTTTGCTAGCTCACCCTGAATCCCACACGACCAGCGTACCATGCAGGACCTTGTTAAAGACCAGGCTAAAGTCCATGTAGATGATATCTATCGATCTCATCAATCCTCCTGGTCACCTCTTCAAGAAACTCAATCAAATTTGTGAGACACAATTCCCTAATCAGTCCTCGTCTTTGCAAATGCAAGTTGATCCTGTCTCTCAGAATCACATCCAGTAACTTCCCCACCACTGATGTTAGGCTCACCAGCCTGTAGTTCCCTGGCTTGTCCTTGCAGCCCTTCTTAAAATAAAAGTACAACATTAGCCACTCTCCAGTCTTCAATCATGGCTAATAACGATACAAATATCTCTGTCAGGCCCCAGCACCTCCTCTCCTGTAATGTGGATCTGTTTCAAGACATCACTCTTCTCTTCCTGAATTCCCTAGCTTCCATGACCTTCTCCAAAGTAAATCCAGACAAGAAATATTCATTTCAGACCTCACCCTGTGGCTCCACACATAAATGACCACATTGATCCTCAAGGGGCCCTATTCTCTCCCTAGTTTTCTTTTTACTCTTAATAAAGTTATAGAATCTCTTAGGATTCTCCTTTACCTTATCTGCCAAAGCCATCTAAAGATCTGCTTTATGTCCTCCTGATTTCGCTCAAGTGTACTCCTACATCCCTCATACTCAAGGGATTCACTTGATCCCTGCTGCCTATACCTGACATATGCCTTACTTTTCCTCACCAAAGCCTTAACATCCCTCATCAACCAGGGTTCCCTAATCCTGCCAGCTTTGCCCTTCACTCTAATAGGAACATGGTGGTCCTGATGTCCCCCAATCTCACCTTTAAAGGTCTCCCGCTGCCAGATGTCCCTTTACCTAAAAAAAAGGGCCTCTCACAATGAAATTTAACAAGTTCCTTTCTCACTGCATCAAAATTAGCCTTCCGCCAATTTAGGACTAACTTGTGGACCGGTTCTATTTTTTCCCCATAACTATTTAAAAACTAATGGAATTAAAGAAACCCCTTTTTCTTTGATCCATCACTCACCCCCTGCAAGCTAGCAGCTGCATCCACTTAAGTGTGTGCTTATTGGACTAAGAAAGTTTGGAAGATGGAAGGGCAGCTGATTGAATATAGTAATACTCCAGTCTAAAAGGCATCAAAAGTAGGACAAGGTTCCAGCACAACAAAATGAAAAAGTGTTTAAAATATGATCTAGGTTTTAAAGTGTTACTAAAAAGTTATTTCCCCCTCCCCCCCACAAGTCTATAAATAATTTTGTCTGAGGGATACTTAAACCCCATGTCCTTAAGGGGTCTCTGATCCATGCTGGAAGGCATCATTTGGCACAGTTCCTCATCTCAGGATCAAAAAGAAAGTTAACAAAAAACACTCAGTCCACTTAAAAAGGCTGCAAGGGCAAACTGTCACAAGATCCTGGATCAGGATATCACTTGGATTTTATTTTGAACAGATGAATTAAAGTGCCCCATCTTTTGTAAAAAAAAGTTAATTTTTTTATTAGGCGTATTTTAACAAAATTATTGTTGCAGGTGTTTTATACCATCACTTGGCATGATAACCCTTAAGCTGTCCTTCCCACCCAACATCCAAGATGCTCTGACATTTAAGAAATAACTGGAACTAAGGTAACTAAATTAATCTCTATGACTAAATCTTTGTGTTAAGAAGGGGAAATAGAGAGAAAGGACAAAGGCTTGGAGTGGCACTGAAGAGTCCCAAACCAGAAACATGCTAGTCCTTGGTTTGATCAGATGAACACACTTTTTATTGCCACCTACAACATAAACACTGTTTTGTAGCAGCTATTTTCAAAGACAAGGGTCCAGGCCTAGAAAATGTCTACAAGTTCAGAATCTTATGTAAAACCTTAATTTATATCTATTAAAGGCTACACTAATTAAACAAGGTTTTCTTGAGGAAAAACTTGCTCATTTTGGGCAAAGGAATGGTGATCCAAGTAGCAAAAAGGGCCAGAAGCCTGCATTGATCAAACTGTACTCAAAAACTGAACACTACAGTAATCCTGAAATTATGCAGCACCAATTATACAGCATAAGCACACCATAATGTACAATTGAAGTAGACATCACTTAAAGCTACTTGGAATTTCCCAATATCCTTGGCCACTTACCACCCCAAAACTAATCAATAAGTGAGTGGCACTGGAGATCACAGTGCACAAGGGAAAGAAAATATTGTGAATGCGAAGGATTCTACAACTGCTTCAGATAGTAGTTATCTCTAACACTAAAAAAAAATGCATTTTTTTTCTTACAATTTAGAAATGATATTTGCTGAATCTTGCTGAGAGGTCCCAAAAGGAGCTTTACATAGAAGTTTGGATTCCCTCTGGGATGTATGGATTTCCTGTTGTTCTGATGGTTGAAAAAGTAAAGGTCGGAAACCAGGACCTCACTGTCGACTCCACTGCAACACCTAATTCTTATGCCTTTTTAAAAAATGTTCTTTTTTTAAAAACTAAATTTTTAATTTGAATATTTAAACATCTGTCATGATTCACAATATATTACTCATTGTTTCAACACGTCACAACTCATACTACAGTAATATTCTTTGCATTTCAGATGACATTAAAAAGATGAAAAATATCAATAAGATTTTTTTATTTCTGCTCTATTTTCCTGTTTAAAAATGTATTACTGACGACAGATAAGATGCAACTAAAAAAGTTTTTTTTAACCATTTCAAAAATGTATGAAATAAAGAGAAACAAAGGACTGCAGATGCTGGATTCTAGATGAAAAAACAACAAGATGCTGGAGAAACTCAGCAGGTTTGGCAGTATCCGTGGACAGAAGCAGACAGTTAACGTTGACCGTCTGCTTCTCTCCAATGGATGCTGCCTGACTTGCTGAGTTCCTCCAGCATCTTGTTGTTGAATGAAATAGAGTTAAAATGCTATTTATCAGAAAAATACAAAGTCAAACAAGGTCTAAAGCAAGCTGTCTATACAGGCATGTGCAAGTGTGGAATGTTAGAGGTTGACACTTTTTTTGATGTTCTTTTACAAACAGATGATCAAAAAGCAAAGTATATTAATAATTTTGAATACATTGATACTACTAGTCTTATTATAATGGATTACAAAAGTATAGTTGTCAAATATATTAAATAAGTGCTTAAATAAGCAGACACTGTTCTTGCTAGTGTAACTGTAAAATGTTTACTAATACACTACACATTAGCCAATAAATTCATTTTTTTTTATAAAATGCTGTTTCCCCAAGTCTAATCAATAAAAAAATTATGCATCTAGAATTAAATGTGCAAGCTGTAGTATGAGTCATAATCAAGGATAAATGCAATTCGTTCCCTGCATTTACCAAATGATCGCAAATTCAAAACAGTAAGCAAATTCATAACAGAATATCCTATTTAAAATAATCACCCAAGAGAACAATTAGACATCGATTTACAGTCTATAGTTAAATCCGTTTTCAGTCTAACAGATCTGTAAAAAAAACGGAATTATACTACCTAAATTAATCCACAGTAAACTAGATCAGATGCATTTAGTATGCAGCAAGATACGAAAGCTAAGTTTATCGTACGAAAGGAAACCAGCAATATTAATGGGAAGTGCCTCTCAATGCAAAGCACCTCCCACCTCTTGTAACCACAAGGCGAAAACCGAAGTACGAACATTCACCTCCAAAATATGCAACCACGCAGAGAATTAACCCAGCAGAAGTTAGTTTGATCCGAAAGCCAACTTAAATATAAGGACGAAGTTATTTAGGAAGTTAGCAGCGAGGCGAAGTGTTCCACCCCGAGCCGCAGCCCTGGCTCCGACTCCCGGGGAGACGCGCTGCCTAAGGCGGCAACACAACCCAGTATTTGTCTTTCGAGACCCTGCTGAAATTCCGGGATCGCAGCAAAGTACCGACCTACCTCTACGGGACTGATTTCATATGAACTTGGCCGCTATCCGACCCTCGCTGCGCCGTCTTCACTTTCAACCGATTTCTCAAAAACACCACTTTGCATCCACGGCTCAACACCGCCACTGACCCCTCACCTCGTTCCCAGCCTCGTTCCCAACGCAACGCCTCCCTCCCCAGCCGACTGCTGGGGTTGCCGGGATAGCTGACAGTTCCTCCGGAGGACTCCCGGGGCTGAAATGATGAACGAAGGGGTGGAGTCATCGTGCCACGAACGCCCCCTCCGCTTTTTTTTTACTTGTTTTGGACAAGGCCAGGCAGCACTGCAGAGATAAAATAATAGTATTACCGTCCGCCTGAAGCTGTTGCCTTTTGTTTTTGGCTGAGACGTTGTTCAACGCTGTTATCATTTTAGTCTGACAGCCCAAGCAATGAGTGTTCAGCAGGCTGTGCAGATTTCCACTTTCCTGCTTGAATCTGCAAAAGTGTAAGATACCCACTGGATCGTGGGAATTCTTGGCCCATGACCACTCAAAATGGAGAAAGCACGTTTGGAATGCCTTTGAGAACCTCGAATCTGTTCTTCATAAGCTTGAGGAAGTCCAGCATAAATGATGGAAGGAGCAAGGAAAATCCCACCTTGTCCAGCATCTCCTACCCTAAATGTGGCAGAGTCTGTGGGTCCCACACTGGCCTCCTCAGCCACCTCAAGCCCCAGAAAATACTGTCTGGTTGGAAGAACAGAAAAAATCTAAGGCCATGTGTATTCCTCCTGTTGTTATTCTGGCTGGGACCTTCAAATCCAAGACTGCTGACCATAATGCTTGAACTCTGCTGAATGGCCAACTTCGCTTAACTCACATGAAATGGCTATTCTGCTAAGATCTTCTTCTCTACATGGCAATCAGTTACAACTGCATCCCCATAACGCTTTGCTTAAGACAAAACAATTGACAAGGGATCTGGGGAAGCTTGGCCGTGTGGATTCAGAATTGGCTTGCCTGTAGAAAGCAGAGGGTTGTAGTGAAGGGAGTGCATTCGGATTGGAGGGCTGTGACTGGTGGTGTCCCGCAGGGATCGGTTCTGGGACCTCTACTCTTTGTGATATTTATTAACGACTTAGATGAGGGGGTGGAAGGCTGGGTTAGCAAGTTTGCAGATGACACAAAGATTGGTGGTGTTGTGGATAGTGTGGAGGCCTGTAGAAGCTTACAGAGGGATATTGATAGGATGCAGAGCTGGGCTGACAAGTGGCAGATAGAGTTCAATCCAGAGAAGTGTGAGGTAGTACACTTTGGAAGGACAAACTCCAAGGCGGAGTAGAAGGTAAATGGCAGGATTCTGGGCAGTGTGGAGGAGCAGAGGGATCTGGGGGTTCATATCCACAGATCACTGAAAGTTGCCTCGCAGGTGGATAGGGTAGTTAAGAAAGCTTATAGGATGTTAGCTTTCATAAGTCGGGGGATCGAGTTTAAGATCCGCGAAGTGATGATGCAGCTTTACAAAACTCTGGTTAAGCCACACTTAGAGTACTGTGTCCAGTTCTGGTCGCCTCATTATAGGAAGGATGTGGAGGCGTTGGAGAGGGTGCAGAGGAGATTTACCAGGATGCTGCCTGGATTAGAGAGTATGGATTATGAGGAGAGACTAAAGGAGCTAGGGCTGTTCTCATTGGAGAGAAGGAGGATGAGGGGAGACATGATAGAGGTATACAAGATATTGAGAGGAACAGATAGAGTGGACAGCCAGCGCCTCTTTCCCAGGGCGCCAATGCTCAAAACAAGAGGACATGGCTTTAGGGTATTGGGTGGGAAGTTCAAGGGTGATGTCAGAGGAAGGTTTTTCACCCAGAGAGTGGTTGGTGCATGGAATGCGCTGCCTGGGGTGGTGGTGAAGGCTGATACATTGGACAAGTTCAAGAGGTTGTTAGATAAGCATATGGAGGAATTTAAGTTAGAGGGATATGTGGGAGGAAGGGGTTAGATAGTCTTAGGTGTGGTTTGAAGGGCGGCACAACATGGTGGGCTGAAGGGCCTGTATTGTGCTGTATTGTTCTATGGTTCTATGGAGAAATTGTTCTTTCAGTCTACTGGAATGTGCACAATATTGAATGTCTATTCACAGCTTCTCATTTAATGAATCAGTCTGTGCCCACATGTAGTAAGACCATTCAACCATGGGTTGAGGATGCAAGTTGCAGTTAAACCACACAAGTACCAGGCAATGATTGTCATTGCATTATCACCGCAGAATCCTGAGTCTAGTGGTTGGGAGGGAAAGAGGGGAATCATGACACTTAAGATTACCTGAGGACTGCTGTTGTGATTTGAAAGAATTGGGAATCATACTGGCCAAAATATTCCATATTTTTCCAGTGTTAAAACAGCGTTATCAGTCTCCCTGATGCTGTTTATTAAAAAGCAATAAAAATTTGCAATAGTCATTTGTGATAGTCCCAAATAGCTTGTTCAGGTTCCCTCACCTAGCATTTCTCTGTTTCGAGAACAGCAGGCATTAGGCATTGAATTTCCCACATCATTTCTCTGACCTTAGGAAGTTGCCCTTAAAGGGTCACATCACAATACACCCAGAAGTCTTTCAGATGCTTTAAATGTTGCATTGAAAAAATGAAGGTTCTCCGCTTTATCAGTTGGGCCTTTTTTGAATTCTGCAAGCAGCAGTGAGCAGCAAAATGTCATAGGTTGATATATATCAGCAGAGACAGCTTGCAAGGATCCTAAGGCTAGGGGCCAAGTTCAGAGATTGAGGGTGATACTGACTTTGAATTCAAAAACAGCGCAGGCACTTCTGTAAGGCTGAACTTGTGGTTTTCAGAGGTCATGGTTGTGAATGAGATAACACCGAGGAAGGGTAGGCTGCATAGATCTGAAGCAAAATATGAAAATGCTGGAAAGGCTTAGCAGGTCAGGCAACATCTGTGTCGACTTGAAACATTAACTCTGTTTCCATTTCTACAGATACTGCCTGAATTACCGTGTATTTTGAACATTTTCTGTTATTGTTTAAGATTTCCAGCATCTGCAGTTTTTTTTAACTTTCATATTCTGCACAGATATTGCTGCTGCAGGAAGTGTTGATGAGAAGGTGATGGTGAAGCCTGGGTGAAGGTTTCTATGCCATCTCTTTTATCAAATATCTTCATCCTTTTTTCCTCACGTTTCTCATCTAATGAATGTGGAAGTACTTCTCTTTTGCAGGATTTCCTCTTACATTTCTGGAACCTTCTGCAACCATCTGGTGGTGTGGTAACCAGGATCTCATTGTGGATCAGTTCATTTGAGGTTTATTTAGGAGAAAACTGTGCAGCACTCGCCCTATCTGACCCTTCAAATAATGGACACTTAAATGTTTCTGAAAACTGGGACTGAACAGAAGCAGTGACTATTAAGATCAACGTGGTGCAAAATCTCACCTGAAATGAATTTTGACCATTATGTACTCTTGATATCAATTGGACGAGCCAGACACCAAAAGAACAATGCCAGGGTATACAAAAATCTCGCAAGAAAAATATCTATATGCTTTTACAATTGGCAAAATTAGTTAACATGATGTTTGCGTAACACTTTTTTCCTGATAGATTTTCATAGATGAACTTCCAGGCCTCTTATAATGCAAGATGAGACTGGGTGATGTAATTTTATGAACTTGGGGATGAAGCTGAGTAACAAATTAAAGTAGTTTGTGTAAACCTTAAATGTTTAAAGACCTGCAGAGTCTTACTATTTTAATAGTTTCCACATAAAAGAGAACAATAAATGATCCAACCTGATTGGAGGAATTAAAATATCAGTTTTAGGTTTTGTTGTACATGTCACTTTATCTATTAGTAATTTCCTCTTCCCAGTATAGAAACTCTGAGCCTTGCTTCCAGATAAGACCATGACAAATCCAATCCAACTGGTGCACATGTTTGATCTGGGTACTGGTAAAATCAATTAGTTGCAGGCCACATTAATTCCTTGATCCAAACATTGATAAAAGAGCTGGATTCCAGAGGTGAGGAAAAAGGGATTGCTCTGGACATCAAGATGAATATGTCTAAGAATGCCAACAAGAATATCTAATCAAATTAAAATCATTGGGAATCAAATGGAAAGTTCTCCCCAGGCTGCAGGGAAAGGTAGCAGAAAGGAAAAAAAAAACTGAGGGTGTTGAAGGTTAATCATTTCAGCTCCAGGACATCACCAAGTTTTCCTCAAGAGAGACTCCAAGACCCAATTATCTCTATGTGCTCATGACCTCCCCTACCTCCCCCCCACCCCCCACCCACCCAGCTCCCCAGCCCATCATAATGTTAGAAGTAGGGAGGTTCATTAACAGCACAATATTCAATATCTGTTCACAACTTCTCAGATAACAAACCAATCTGTGCCCACACGCAGTAAGATTATCATTCAGCCATGGGCCAAGCAGACAAGTAACATTCAAACCACACAAGTACCAGGCAATGTTTCTCTCCAATAAAAGTATATCAATATCCTTGATTTTCATTGCGTTATCATTGCAGAATCCCCTGCATTAACATCCTGGAGATCTTCATTGATCTGAAACTTAACTGGGCTGGCCACATTAAACAGTGTGGCAATTAGAGCAGGTCAGAGGCTGGATATTCTGACGTGAGTGGTTCAACTCTTGTCTCAACAAACCATTGTTTCACCATCTACAAGGCACAAATCAGGACTATAATGGAATACTTTACACTTTGCTGGAGAATGCAGCTCCAAAAATACTTGAGGAGCTTAAAATCATGCTGGAAAACAGATGCTTAATTGGCACCTAAGGCATTAATTATCTCCACCACAGCATAATTTCTCTGCAATATGTATTATCCCCAAGATGCACTTCAGCAATTTACCAAGGCTTCTTTGACAAAACTTCCTAAACCTGCAACTTCAACTACCTAGAAGGACCTGGTATAAATGCATGAGAACACCGCTATTTACACTATTTAGACTTGAAAATATATTGTTGGTCCTTCAACATCACTGAGTCAAACTCCTATTTTACTCCTCCTCTGGTCTTCCCATTTTTGTCCCCTTTCCCACATACCCCCTAGCCCCCCTTCACCCATCTTCATCCCCGTCCACCTCCTGGTTCCATCCACCCACATCACATAGATGTCCCCCCTCCCCGTCCATCTGGTTTCAACTGCCATTCACCCCTCTCCTAATGGTTTCCATTCTTACTTCATTTACTTACCAGTATCCAGCACTGGTAGCACTTTGTGTTCCTGCTTATCTCCCTCCAGCAGCTGTCTCCTATCTTCACACTCCCCTCCCCCACCTTGCTCCATCTATTTTTTCTCCTTTTCCCCCTCTCTGTCTGCTTCCATCAATTATTCTCCTGCCACTGTCTTCCAACTCCCCTCTTGCTCACCTCCCCTACCTGGATCTCCCAGCCTGTCATCTTACACCCCTCCTCAGTCCACCAATCACCTCGGAATCCTTTCTCATCACTCCCCTTCTCCTCTTTATACTGGCCATTGCGCCTCTCCACTCTTAGTCCTGATGCAGGGTTTTGACCTGAAGTGTCAACAGTTCCTTTCCTCCCACAGATTCTGCTCAACCTGCTGAGTTCCTCCAGATCATTGTTTGTTGCTCCAAATTCCAGCATCAGCAATCTTTTATGTCTCCTATTTCACTCTATCCAGCATGGAGTACCTTCAGCAGTCGGAGTATATAATGGTTTAAGGCAGCTCAGCACAGTCTTCTCAGAGGCAATCAAGGACAGGTAATAGATGTGGGCCTTGCCACTGACACCCCCATCCCACAAGATCATTTTTTAAAAATCCTGATTTAGCTAACTCAGCGCAAGTCAAAGATCAAACTGGGATATTCCTGGCTTGATAGCATGTTCCTTGGTGCAATTACTATCTGAATCACAAAGGAAAGATGACAACTACTGAAGCTCTGCAAACAGAGTGATTTATAAATTAAACATTTTAATATCTAAGATCACATTTACAAACCTGTAAAATGAATGTACTATTTATAAGGTATGTAAAGCTCTCAACACATCAATTCATTAGTTAGCATTTAAATAACATTATATGAAGTTTATTAATACATTTTTAGCATTTACTGACATCAGGGGAACTGAGTACATATTAAGCTAAGTTGTTGTTATACAAAATATGAATTCAGTTGAAGCTCCTCTAAATTAATGGGGTATGAAATGAAACTGGAATATTTCAGAGCTCTCCTCTGAAACATCTGTCTTCCATATTTACTGAGTCTCTGAAAAACTGTTATTTCTCAGTGTAATCACTGTGCCTTAATTTACTGTGGTAATTTCTCCCTTGGTACCAATATTGGGGAGCTAGGGTTAATGTTGAAAAGCAAATGAGTAAACACCTGTGTCTGAGCAGCAGTCTCCAGATACAGAGTCAAACAATTAGTCCAGAATCATCCAAAATACAGCCCTTGATATTTAAAAGATTTAATTACTTTAAGACTTCAATGCCTAGAAATTGGACTCACTGGTACCTTTTTTATTACTCATAAAAAGAACTTTGGACCCTTTTCTGTTGTAGTCCCTTCTATCAGCAAATTGTAATATGCATTAAGAAACAAAGGACTGCAAATGCTGCAATCTAGATGAAAAACACTCGATGCTGGAGGAACTCAGCAGGCCAGGCAACATCCATGGAGAAAAGCAGATGGTCAACATTTCGGGTCAGGATCCTTCTTCATTACTGAAGATAGGAAAAGGGGAAGCCCACTATATAGGAGGGAAAAGCAGAGCAGTGATAGGTGGACAAAAGAGGGGAGGCGGGGTGGGCACAAGGTGACGACAGGTAGATGCAGGTAAGAGATTGTGATAGGCAAGTGCAGGGGAGGAGGGGAAAGCCGATCCACCTGGGGATGGGTCAAAGGTAAGGAGGAAAAAGGGGGATAGAAAAAAAAGATATAGGCTAAGAAAGGAAAGAAAGGAGGCATGGTGGGTGTAGGGGAGGGTTACTTAAAGTGAGAAAATTCAATGTTCATGCTGTTAGGCCGCAAGGTTGCAAGACAGAAAATGAGGTGCTGATCCTCGAGTTTGCGCTTGAAATTTTCCTGGCAGTGGAGGAGCCCGAGGACTGACATATCAGTGATAGAGTGGGAGGGGAAATTGAAGTGACTGGCAACGGGAAGATGCAGATCACGGTTACAGACGGAGTGCAGGTGTTCTGTGAAGCAGTCACCTAGTCTGCATTTGGTCTCGCCAACGTAGAGGAGGCCATGCTTGGAGCACCGAATGCAATAGATGTGGGTGCGAGCTGTCTCGACTGTCAATATAGCAGAGAAAGAGTTGAGGAATGGGGCCAGGGTAGACTTGGAACTGAGGCTGTTCAATGTAGCCAACGAAGAGGCAGGCATAGCTAGGACCCATGGCTACGCCCTTGGTCTGTAGAAAGTGAAAGGAATTGAAAGTGAAGTTGTTTAGGGTGAGGACAAGTTCAGCCAGGTGGAGGAAAGTGTTAGTGGAAGGGGACTGGTTCTGTCTCTGGTCAAGAAAGAAGCAGAGGGCAGTGAGGCCATCATGATGGGGAATGGAGGTATATAGGGACTGGACGTCCATGGTGAAGATGAGGTGGTGCGTGCTGGAGAACTTAAAGCTATGGAAGAGTTGGAGAGTGTGTGATGTGTCACGGAGGCAGGTCGGAAGGGATTGGATTAGGGGAGACAGGATAGTGTCCAGGTACGAGGATACAAGCTCCATGGGGCAAGAGCATGCGGAGACAATAGGTCTGCCGGGACAGTCCTTCTTGTAGATTTTGGGGAGTAGATAGAAGCGGGCAGTCCTAGGTTGCAGGACTATCATGTAGGTAGCTGTGGGGGTGGAGATCTCCTGAGGTGATGAGGTCAGTGATGGTGTGGGAGATAATGTCTTGGTGATCATTGGTGGGGTCATGATTAAGGGGTAGGAAGGAGGAAGTGTCCGAGAGTTGGTATCTGGCCTCTGCAAGGAACCTGCATGTCTGCCATTTCCTGCACCTCTGCTCTCACCCCCACCCCTCCCAGACCCAACAGGGATAGAGTCCCCCTTGTCCTCACATTTCATCCCACCAGCCTATGTATCCAACATCACTCTCTGCCACTTCTGCCATCTCCAACAGGACCCCAGCACCAAGCATATCTTCCCATCCCCACCCCTTACTGCCTTTCGCAGGGACAACTCTCTCTGCCACTCCCTAGTTCACTCCTCCTCCCCCCACCCATCCTGCGCCCACCCCGGGAACTTTCCACTGCCCCTGCCATAGGTGCAACACCTGCCCCCACACCACCTCCATCCAGGGATACAAACAGTCCTCTCAGGTGAGACTGAGATTCACCTGCACCTCCCTTAATATCATCTACTGCATTCAGTGCTCCAAGTGTGGTTTCCTCTACATTAGCGAGTCCAAATGCTGACTGGGTGACCACTTCACAGAACACCTGCGCTCCATCCATAACCGCGATCTGCAATCCCCCATTGCCAGTCACTTCAATTCCCTTTCCTATTCCATTCCATATATGTCAGTCCTCAGCTTCCTCCACTGCCAGGAGAAGTCCAAGCGCAAACTGGAGGAACAGCACCTCATTTTCCGTCTTGCAACCTTGCAGCCTAACAGCATGAACATTGAATTGTCCCACTTTAAATAATCCCCACACCACCTCCCCCACACCCACCAGGCCTCTTCTTCCCTTCTTAGCCTATCTCTCTTTTCTCTACCCCCTTTTCTCCTCCTTACTTTTGACCCATCCCCCAGTGGATCTGCTCTCCCTTCCTCCCCCACACCTGCCTATCACTATCTCTTACTTGCATCTACCTATCATCACCTTGTGCCCAACCCCCTCCCCTCTTTTGTCCACCTATCACTGCTCTGCTTTTCCCTCCTATATATTGGGCTTCCCCTTTTCCTATCTTCAGTCCTGAAGAAAGGCCCTGACCCAAAACGTTGACCGCTTTCTTTTCTCCACAGATGCTGCCTGGCCTGCTAAGTTCCTCCAGCATCATAGTGGAACAGGCATTTCCTGGCACAGTTCACCCTAATGGAGATTTCATTTCCCAATTGCTCTCCCTGTGAGACATGATATCATCAGCATGTGCAAATACTTTAATTGATGTCAGAAATTCAGTCAAAAGGTGGCGAGTTATATCCATCAGAGTTAATTCTTGATAAAACAAAGAGTCCACTAGGTTCTCATTATTCAAAAGGGCTAGGGGCATGGATTTACTGTGGATAACAAAAACAACTCAGATATTGGTAAGACCTCTGGCAATGACACTGAGACTACAACACCATAGGGCAACTTATATGAAAGTTTCAGCTTGAACAACCTGAAATATTCAAGTCCTCTCAACCCGTTCCAACTGCAAACCTACCCCAGTTCTTGATTCTTGCTGTTCCCAACTCGGATTCCATCTATGGCTGCACACCAATTTTGATATTTCCCTCCATTCCAGCACAAGACATCAAAGGCAAGAAGGATTCACCAGACACCGAGAAGGGCGCTGGAGGAACCCACTTGTATTCACCAACATTCCCATTTTATGCAAATCCACACATGTCAAGTCAGTGTATCACAAGGACTTTGTGTACATCACTATGAAAGTAGTGAACTATGTGTGAACTAAAGTGACAGGCACGCCTCCCCAATCCCCACTCTCCCTACGACTATGACTGGATGACACTTGTCTAAATGTGGAAAAGCATTCGTTCAGATTTTCATGAAAAGAAAAAGGTGCTAATAGCCATCGTTGTAGTTCACAGACCCCGTGATCTGAAGACCAGAAGATTGTGATCATAGGCGCTTGGGGCACCTGTGGCCACCAGGGTGCCATCAAGCAAGCATCATAGTCAGGGAGAGTCTTGACAACCATTCTCCACTGGCTCCCTCTCACAGGCTGCCATGGAGACATCTTTTTAAAAGCACATATCCAGTTCCTATGTGTCAGGACACAGCAGCTACCCGTTTAGAAAGCTGTAATATCCGTGAAACAAGTGGTCAGGTCTTAACGCTCTGAAAGAGAAGCAAATGATGATAACAAAAAAGCAAAGGGTCCTAATTTTAAGATTTCTTTTGTGACCGCCAATTTGACCTTAGTGTAAATGTACAGCACATATTTAGTGCACTAAAAATAACTAAAGTTCAATTTCTAGGCACAAATATTTAGCTTTAATACTGCAAGGCAATAGGTTCTTGCTATGCCTATCGGAAGCAAGTAGGATTGTATTACAGTAAGAAGCTTGATGGGAACATTATCTTAGTAAGGAGCATGTGCATATTCCTGAATAATTCTGATTAGATTATTGATGTCTTTTTATCACTTTATTGACCAAGCCTCTTCTGAATTAAACACCTCAATACTTTTCAATTACCTTTGCAACTACTACAGCAATTTCCCTGTATGTTCAGAAATGTGTAACATCTAGGCCATACATCACCAACCAGCATTTCCATTTCAATCAACTCTGATGTTCAATTAGACTTCTGTTTGATATATTTGATATTAACTAAGTCTGCATTGGAACTCAAATTTAATTTGCAACGCTTTCTATGGTTCTGAAAAGTATATCCTGCACTGCGAATCTTTTTTTACTTGTTTCTACATATTTTAGGATATTACTAATACCACTGCTACTATCACCACAAGCCTGGCTCTACAGGGATGCCAGTGTTCCTGTGTGCTTGTTGCTTTATTGAATTTCTCATATGGCATTCAAAAAGCAAGTTGTGGCTAATTTGGAATTTGACGATCCATTGAAAGGGTGAGTATAGCCAGTGTATTAAGCACTGGCGACAAAAGATGAATGTCTTCCCAAATTTATCAAGTGGCTATTATGGATCATAATCTGCAGTTTTCAGCCCTGCTAAGCTCTTTATTTTGGAACTATACAGAATAGCTGAGAGATCAGCTTTGTAATATCCGCAGAGGCTTCCAAGGCAAAAGATCCAACAATGAGGTAAGAGTGCAGCAGGAAACAAACTAGCCTTGAACAAGGCATGAAACAGAGCTTTTCCATTTGAGGGCTTCTTGGAAGCCTGGCATTCAAAAAGTAAGCAGAGTAAGTGGGTTGATATCATCTGCTGGAATTACTGATGTTCTTGGTTCCTCTGTCCTAGATACTAGCATTCTGTTGACTGCCACAGGATGACAGACGTATTTCGGGTGGGGATCATATTTTTGAGCACTCTAAAGAACAAAGAGTAAGTTTTAATCCTAATAAAAATGGTTCCCTTTTAAAGGACCTATATTCTCCTAACAACCACTGTAATCAGCATACTCAGATGGCCAGCTACCCTCACTGTCACACTGTCGAGGTTCACAGATGAAGTGTGTTTACTTGCAAGAGATAGGTGATTAGTATCTGCAATGTCAGATTTCACCACATCTACAAAATAAAGATGAGAGAATAAAGAAATACACCTCCGTTGTTATTTCCTGACCTCATACAACCCTGTTGCCCTCTAACCATATATTAGCTGTGCATTTCTAATTTAGAAAAAATGAATTCCCTGAATAGTTTTTTTTCTATCTCATTCCTTGGAAAGACAAATCCATCACAGTCAATGAGAAAGTATGCCTCAGTGCTCCAAGCAGCCCAGTATATCACACCTAATACTGCATCACACTGGAAAGGTATTATAGGTCTATGACCTGTACAGATGCTATAATTTATTTTGTTTTTTCTTTTGTTCAGAAGGCCTTTATATTTTCTTGCTGGTATTCAATTTAAGCAGTTGTAAAATGGCACTGGCACAAGATACCCACAGCATTATAAGACCAGAAGATTGAAAAAATATCTTCATTCAACATTTAATCTCAGCCTGTCACAGCTCTCTCGTCTTCCAGCACTGACTGAAATTAAAACTTCGCCTTTCATCCATTTCACACTCATTTCTTTGTTCCCTTGGAGGACTTCTGTCTCAAAAACAGATTAGTGCAGACATTGAAATCAGGACGGCTTCCAAAATGGAAGTTACACTGAATTTTTTAGAAAAACTGACTGTCAGAATACCTTCCACTATTGTAAACTGATGAGACATTTTTAATCATACTCTGTGGTGAAAATACAGCTGCAATGACGTTTCCCTCGGTGTCAAGTGAGGCAGCCACCATTGGTTGCTTGATAATGGAGCATGTCTCTGAGGAGATGAATCACTCTGACTAATGCTAGATTACTGGAATTACAAACATGGGCAGATTCGGAATAAAGGTTGTGAATCTTTTACTCTGATAATTGGTTTATGCCAGAAGGAATCCATGGCATAGAGCGGTAATATAGAAATCCTCTATGAAAAACATTCACTTTGTTGCCCAGTAATGAAGTGACAAAACATCTGCATTGTTCATTATGCAGCTGAATATTCAATAATGATGCAAGTTGACAGCTTTGTTTCTTGATTGATTCTGAGGAGGTATATTGGCAGTTTTGTCATTCTTCATTCAAAGGAGGCATTGTTCTAAGGAGGAAATGTTCACAAGTAACGGATCTCAGTAGTGATGGGACCTCTACTTCCAACCACGGCATTGCTGGGGCTAGGAGGTGGACTACTTAGCTCTGGGTTCCACTCCTGATTACTATTCTTTAGCTCTACCAAAACAAAATAAGTGTATAGACATTTTAACACTGTTGTTAACCATGCTGGAGTTGACTGCCCTGTTGACAGTCCCAACTGAAAAGTGACCATCCCTATGTGCCACCAGAGATGACTGGTGCTTATGCATTTTGAAGACTAATATTAGATATCTCTTCATTGTCTTCATTGGTCTCTTCATTGTCTCTGGCCACTATTTTGTTTCCAGGATCAGTGAAGGAAATGAGGTAGAGATTTGTTTCCTTACATCATTATTCTGGATCTTTGTGGCTGTTTCTAAACTTAAATCACATGGATTTGAGTAAGGATATGATAATTCCCTTGGAGAAGTAAATAAAGGGCAACTCAAAAGAACCTGGATTTTGGGGCTTGTACAGAACAGAGAACCTTTGGAAACCCAGAAGCACTACACTTGCCAACCCAGCAACACTACCCTCCTTCCTCTGACCAGTAACCATGCACAGGTGCAGCCATGAAAACCAGATTCAGTTTCTATGTCAGATACTCTGGCAACTTTCTGGCAGGGTTCACACTGGTGACTGGGTTGTGAATATGACCCAAGTTCAGGAAATCAAGAGAAAATTAATGTAAATGAGCACCTTCCCTGTTGCCTTCAGTTTCGACTTTTTCTGTAGGGATTTAATTAAAATTGGCAAGATAATATTTTAATATGTTAATTCAAATCTAACAATTGCACCTTAGAATTTTATCCTAAGCTACTGCTTTAACTGGTCACCACCCAAAGAAAAATCACACCAGTCAGCTATAGTAAAATAAATTCTTGCAATCAATGATAGATTCCAAGAAATAAAGAAAAAAATTATTGCTTCTAAACTAAAGTCCTATAAAGCCTTTAACTACCCTTTGATATTGTTCTTCACATAAACTGGATTAACATAATTAGATCAAAATTTAAAAAAAATAAGGAATGCTATTTGTTGTAAATCAGGATCTCCGGAAATAGTTATTGTGCAAATAATCAATATATTAATCCCAGCATGGAAATTAATGACGGTGTCCTCTGGAACATTTGACAATAGAGACATTAAATATTATATATTGAACTGCTGGGGAAAAAAAACATTGTAGTTTGGAACAATATCCGTAGTCTGTTGGTGGTGCTCGACGGACTAAGACATAACTTGGCTTTGGTCCAGGCACTTTTCAATCTACAATTTACCACTCTCTAATAAGTCTTTTACAATACTGGCACAAGTTTAATCTTGATCTTTAACTGTTAAAATGAGCACCAGATCTAAAGCATCAGCTAATGGTAAAGGTATTGGAGACCAACCTACTTTGGAAGCTATTTCTAATCTGGATAGAAAGTTCGACCGGAGCTTTGCCGAATTGAAATCCATTTTAAAGGACTTTGAAGACAAACAAAATATTCTTATCCAGGAAAATGCCAAACAAATGCAACTAATTGCTGAACTCGACCAAGCTGGTAAAGAGAGAGATGCCAAACTCCATTCACTTGAAAAAGCCTTAATAATGACCAAGCAAAACCTGGAAAAGCAATAACAGAGGATCATCGACCTGGAAGGACGCAGCAGGAGGAAAAATTTAAGAATCATCAATTTTCCAGAGAACACCAAGACTGGTAACCCTACGGAATTCTTTTCTAAACTTTTGGTCGATGTGTTTGATTCCGAAATGTTTCCTGTTCAGCACACTTTGGATAGGGCTCACAGAGCATTAAGATCCAAACCTGCTCCAGATCAAAAACCTCAGCCAGTAATACTGAGATTCCATTATGTCAATGTCAAGGAACTCTTGATTTGTACCGCTCGTGGACGTGGAATGATTCAATTTAAACGATGGAAGTTTTGAATAGTTGAAGATTACACCCCAGAAGTTATGAAAGAAAGGATGACCTACAAACCAATTATGGCTCGTCTCTATCAAAGCAATTATCAGCCTGCATTATTATTCCTAGCAAGGTTGAGAATTACACCGCCTGATAAATCTCGCAAATGGTTTAAATCCATCCAAGAGGCCGAGGAATTTCTTTTGAACTAGCTTTTAATTTTAGAAGCTAAGAAATGAGGAAGAGACATAGTGTTTTTTCCTTTGATTTACTACCTACTTGCTTTATTATCCAATTAATTTTTAGATTTAAACCTTTTTTTCCTTCTTTTAATATTTTTAATGTTTTGTTTTAATAATAATTAAGAATTTAACAAAATGACCGATCATTTGCTTTCTTTTCAAAATAATTATTGAACTGTATTTTTTAAACGTCGACTGTTAACGCCCTTTGGCTCTGTTTCAATCTCACAACTATGTTGTTAGTTCAATATCTTTGTTTGGATTATGTTGTTCACCTTTAGAAAAAATATGGGTGGTTTGTATATATTTCAACTTGGACTACTGCCACCAATAGAACTGGGGTTAGTTCAATTAGAGGGTAGTTTTCTGGCTGACTATTGGCCAGTTTTCGGGCTGTTGGGGAGAGGGGTGGGGCTGTTTTTAGGTTTTTTCTGTTCTGGGCTAAACTACAAATTTTTCTAAATTGTTGTCATATCCATTTCCTCTTTGAACATTTTTTTTACTTCTTCCTGCTGGTAAGACTCGCATATACCAAGATTAACCCTTTACATACCATATGTTTTTTAACCTGTTAAAATGGATAAGACTATTAATTTTATTTCATGTAATGTTAATGGCTTTAGCCCAGTTTTGTTTTTGTTTTTTTTTTGAAATTTTTCTGTTTAGCTTAGTTTGGTTTGATATACTGTTCATCATTTTTCTTATTGATTTGTTTTTTTTTCTTTCTTTTTTTTATTTATATAATAAATCTTTTTCTTTCCTTTCTTTTATATTATATTCATTTACTAAGAGATCATTGGATCTACAGATTTTTTTATATTTTATTGTTCTTTATGCTTATCTATGCCATGATTGTTCTCCTGATTTTGTATTACATGTACAAACATTGATGTTATATAGTAATCTGTATTAATTTGAAAACTAATAAAAAGATTGAAAAATAAAGAAAGGAACAATATCCAAAATAGAACTAGGAGCAAATGCATAACAGAAAGAAGACAAGATTTGAAATGAAAAATAATAAGAAAAAGATGACTTTGAGCTAGAGAGAAAATGAGGAGAGAAAGAAGAAATGTGGAGAGGTTTAGGAAGGCTTATCATTCCAGAGAGAGAAGAATGTCATAGGTTGGGAGAAGTCAGACAAGAAAGTTACAGGAGAGAGAAAAGAAGATAGGGACAGGCAGAGGGCCAAAGAAATACAAATTCATTCACTAAGATCTGGTAAAATATTGGGAATAATATTCAATATTATTGGAAAAAAGCTATATAGATGTACCAAATTCCATCCTAGTGGATTGCAATCTTTTTAATACAGTTACAATAACAGAGAAAATTTGGTAAGCTTTACTATTCTTGTGACTTAATCATCTACTCTTTAGACTCTGTGGTATATTGGTTTGTAGCTCATGTATATTGGTTGGTAAATGCATTTATATTTTTGAGGTTGTTGGGGTTACTACTACCTTAAGAATCTATGATACATATTTAACTATTACAATGTTGTATATATATGACTTAAGTTCAGCTAAGACTTGGCATGAATTAAGAAACTTTAAAGAGAGTAGAACAAGGGAGGCCATTCAGGATTGCATTGAAATGGTATCTTTAAGTGTTTCATTGACTTCAATAGAACTGAATTTCAGAACCCATTTTCAATGTGCATACACTGCATTCCATGTTTGGCATATAACAGAGGACAAATTTCTATCCTTTAGACTCCAAAGAAACCAGAAGCCAAGTTGGAGATCAAAGTATACCTCAGAAGCCTGTGGAGAAATAGATCACAACAAAATAAAAACAGGAGAACATTCAGCTTCGTATGTCTTTCAATCATTTAGTTACATAATGACTGACCTGTATCTTAATTCTATGTGTGCACCTTTGCTTCATATTGCTCAATGCCATTACCCCAAAAATCTACCAGTCTCAGACCTTCAAGCTCTCACTTGCTATGTGTGCTGGAGTTGTGTGACATTATTCGGGAAGCTGCTTGTTGTCCATCCTAGCCTGGCACCATATTATAGTGACTATATGGCAGACATCCCTGATAAATCATGAAAATGAGGTCTTTGCTGATCTTCTACTGAAGTTAGCACAAAAAATGGGAAGGAGAGTTTAGATGCCAAATGTTGTTCAGGAGTACCATGCCCTTTTCACAAAATATTATTGGAAGAACAAGATTTCTAAAACTGAAGGGTGGGAAGATGAATATGAATCTAACATGAATGGTGGAGGATGTGACAGAAGAATATAATATGAAAAAATGTGCTGTCATCCATTTTGGCAGAATAAGTAGAAAAGCAGAATATCTTTTTAGATGGTGAGAGATTGAAAAGTATTAATTTTCAGAGAGATCTGGGTGTCCTTTTACACAAACTATTTAAAGTTAACAGGCAAATGTTATGTTGGCCTTTACTGCAGAGAGATATGAGTATAAGAGTAAAGACACCTTACTGAAATTATAAATGGCCCTGACGAGACTGCACCTGGAAATGTTGTGTATGAGTCTAGTCTCCCTACCAAAGCAAGCATACTCTTGCAATAGAGGGATTGCAGCAAAGTTTTACCAGATGGATTCCTGGGAAGGTGGGACTGTCTTATGTGAAAATTTCAAGTGGACTGCCCTATACTTTTTATAGCTTAGAAATATGAGAGGTGATGTCAATGATACATACAAAATTCTTACAGAGCTTGACAGGGTACATGCTGGGATGATACTTGTTCTAGCAGTCACCATCTCAAAATAATGGCTGTCCACTGAGGACAGAAGTGAGAATAAATTTCTTTACCCAGAGTATTGTAAATCTTTGGAATTCTTTACCCAAGAGGGCTAAACAAAAAGATGGTTGTGAGGGCTGAATTGCTAAGTATATTCAAGACAGAGAGTTACTTACTTTTAGGTATTAAGAAAATAGGGGGATATAGAGTTAGTGCAGGAAAATGGCACCAATATATCTTACTGAATGGCAGAGTAGGTGCAAGCAGCTTAGTCTTGCTTCTATTTTTATGTTCTTACATTTTTATTCTTGAAAATATATTTTATTCTAGTGTTGTTGTAAGATCTTAATTCTGCCAAGTGATGGTGCAAAAGCTACAATGTCACTTTTAAACACATTTACTACACCTCAAGCACCTTTTGCATTGCTACTGCACACATTTCTGACTGTACATAACTCAGCAGATGTGGAACCGTTTCAGTCAGTTACAGAGGTCAAAAGCTCAGGCTCACTTGGAAAATTTTTCAGATCATATTTTGCTTTGTATGCACTGTATGCATTTAAGTGTTACAACATTAACCTGCAAAAATAATATTGAAACTTTTTTTTCGAAGACAAATTTCTTTTCTGCAGAAAGCTCTGTCCGATCTTGTGGCCACAGTTACCTCTGCTATCTTTTACAACTGACCAAAGTTCATATGTAAAATTTTGATTGTCTATGGGTTGTTCATCTCTCCTGTTGTGTCCTAGCTTGCAGTGCACTCCAATTCACTCTCCAGCACTTGAAGGAAATCAGGAGGCTTCTTATTTTGTTTCACTGCAACAGCAATGGTCATTACATTTAACAAATGTGTTGTTTGGAGAGGGTTCTTAATTGAACTGTTTTATAGTGCATTAAAACATTGGCCAGAATCTGTTGGAGCAGAGGAATCTTGCAGTGTGCTCCATTGGCAAATTTTATTCCTCGCTGTTCTGCTTGAAAAAAAATTGTTTTGCAAATTGTAATTGCTGGCTGATAACAGGGCATTTGGGACCTTAGTGAATGAAAGGACTAACTGCTTATCTCCTTAATGAAGGAGATTTAAAGATAGTGGGGGAAGAAGAACAAAGGAACAGAGGAGAGGAAATGGGATGAATGAGAAATAAAGAAGGGAAAATGCACATGAAATGTAGAAAATTAGGAGCAGGAGCAGGCCATTCAGCCCTGTGAGCCTGCTCTGCCATTCACTACAATGGCTGAACCTCTATCTCAAATGCAGACTAGGTGACTGTTTCACAGAACACCTGTGCTCCGTCCGTAACCACAATCTGCATCTCCCTGTTGCCAGTCACTTCAACTCCCCCTCCCACTCCATCACAGATGTGTCAGTCCTCGGCCTCCTCTACTGCCAGGAGGTCCAAGTGCAAACTGGAGGAACAACAACTCATTTTCCATCTTGGAACTTTGCAGCCTAACAGTGTGAACATTGAATTCTCCCACTTCAAGTAATCCCCACAAAACCTGCAGACCCACCCCAACCATGCCTCTTCTTTTCTTCCCTTTCCTAGCCTATCTCTCTTTCCCCCTTTTTTCCTCCTTACCTTTGACCCATCCCCCAGTGGATCTGCTCTCCCCTCCTCCCCCACACCTGCCTATCACTATCTCTTACCTGCATCTACCTATCACCACCTTATGCCCACCCTGCCTCCCTTCTTTTGTCCACCTATCACTGCTTTTCCCTCCTATATATTGGGCTTCCCCTTTTCCTATCTTCAGTCCTGACGAAGGGTCCCGACCTGAAACGTTGACCGCCTGCTTTTCTCCACAGATGCTGCCTGTGCTGCTGAGTTCCCCCAGCATCATAGTGTTTTTCATCTAGATTCCAGCACCTGTAGTCCTTTGTTTCTCTCAATGTAGATTGGATTAGAGTGAGGGGGAGAAAGAGATACTGAAAGATATGACCTGTGGGAACAAATTTAATAACTGTGGGAGTTTAACCCCACAACTTTAATTGCTTCTTGTTTGCACGTGAGGTTGTCAAGTGGTATAGCAGGAAAATACATTTCATCATTGAAGAAACGTTATATTGTTGGGACTGCGGTGAAATCAATTAGTTTAAACAGCGTATGTCCAGCAGCTTCCTGTATCTCATCCAAAAGTAAACCTGCACTAACGGTGAGAAATGTAAGTAATCCAGTAGTAAAACAGAGACACATAAGACTGCAGATGCTTGAATCCGGAGCAAAAAAACAAATGCTGGAGGAACTCAGCGGGTCAGGCAGCATCTGTGGAGGGAACTGGATAGTCAACTTTTAAGGTCGAGACCCTTCATCTGGACTGAAACAGTAGAGAGAAAGTAGCCAGTATTCAGAGGTCAGGGGAAGGGGTGGAGCAAGAGCTGGCAAGTGATTGGTGAATCCAGGTGAGGAGATGTGATAGGCAGCTGGAGGAGGGAAGAGTAGAAATAGCACAGAGGCTGGCAGGTGACGGGTGGAGGCAACTAAGGGCTGCAGATGATGGAATCTGATAGATAAGGAAGGTGGAGCATGGAACCAAATAAGGGAGGTAGGGTGGGCAGGTGGGGATAGGGGGCCCAGTGGGAGGAGCATATAGGTGATGGGTAAATGGAGTAGATGGAGGAGAGGAAACAAACAGGGTGATCAGGGGCTGGGGGGGTGAGTGGGGTTGGGTACGGGTAGGAGGAACTGGGTAGATACAGTAGTTTGTGGTGATTCAAACTTCATAGCTTGTCTCGTCATCACCACAAATTGTTGAGATACATGTACACTAATAGCAGTCATGTAAATAAAACTCAACATTATTTTACAAGAAAATTCTAGGCCATTTTAATTAAAAACAGAAGAAAGGTCATTAAAGTAAAGAACTAATAATATTTATCTCATTTAGGACCTGCAGTCTTGATTGATCTGTGATGACAGAAAGTATTTTTAAGTTAGACTAACACCTAAATATTGAACAGATGTTGGAAAGAATTTGCATTTATATAATCTTTCATACCCTCAACATCTTACCTAATTGCTGTTCCACCCAATCAATTGCATTTCAAATGTAATTAATGCTGTTTTGAGGGACAAATAATGGCAGCCAATTATGTGTAGATAGATCCCATTAAAAGCATATCAATAAATGTCAAATTAATCTTGGTTTGAAAAGGTTTATAGCTCAATAACCTTTCAATTGCAGTAACTTTAAAACAGAAAAACCTTTCTAAGAATTTCCCAGAAGAGTAATAAAGTAAAAGTGGACACTGAGCCCTAGAAGAAGATATTAGGACAGTAACATCAAAGAGTGTTTAAAAGAGAAGGTATGGAGGGATGCAACCTAGGGAAACTGCCTAACATGGGAATTAGCTGGCTGTAATTATGGCAGTTAGCCATGGGGGTAACTGAGAGGTGTCAGTGTAAGTAAAGACTGAAGAGGTTGGAGAGATGACTTGGAAGAAAGCCATAAAATTTCTTAAGCATAACTGAAATTTTAATATAAACTTTGGGCTGGGAACCATTTTAACTCAGTGAGAATACAATATGGGATAGGATATAGGCAGCAGGGTTTTGGAAGACTTGACTTTTAGTGGAGGTAGATGATGAAGTGCTGGCAGGGGATGTTTGAAATAATTGTCCTGAGACAAAGACTTGGGTGAAGAAATCTAAGATAACAGTTAAAGCTGTGAAGTACGTTGGGCTTTTTGTTGTGCATTATATAAATGCAAGCAGCTGCTGAATGCCGCAGAGGTGGAAGTGGGTAATCCATGGGGTGGAAGAGGTATGTGGTTGGAAGTTCAACTTAGGACCAAAAAATAGGTCTACTTCAAAAAGTCTAATTCAGCTTGAAATGGTGGCTTATGTAGAAACTATCAGATTTGCAGGAGTTCCAGATTTTACTTTGCAGAATACCTCTGTTCAGTTCACAAGGGTGAGTCCAAGCTTCCAGTTGCCCATCACATTAATTCTCCATCCAACTTCCCCTCCAACCGTTTTGTCCCAGCCTTTTATGTGGTTCCAATGAAGACCGACGCAGGTTCGAGTAACTGCATTTCATCTTCCAGTTAGGCCAGTTGCAGCCTTCTTCATGACTGCAATATAACAGAAAAATTATCCCAAGTGTTCCAAGAGTGGGGCACTCATGTGTTCCTTGTATAATTTCCATGTAAATGGCACAGGGGATGTCGGCGTTTTGAAAAGAACTTGGACCACACTATCCCAGGAACTCCAGTCTGTTGAAGGCCAAATGTTTCCATGTCTTTTTCAACTTTTCTTCTCTTCCATTACATTGTTCATCACATGCCTCATCTCTATTTCCCTGAACATTTACCAGTTCCAAGAAAATGATCCAATTGTACCTGCTTTGAGGTACAGTATGAGTAAATTCAAATCTTTGTTTAACATGCTGGTTTACATTCCAGTTAATTTTAGTCAAGAATCATATGCCAACCTAGTTAATTAATTTTATGCACCCATTTACACTAATCTCATTTTTGTCCTTTTGTGTCCCCATAAACCACCTCGCCACTAACACTCCAGGGCAATTTACAGTGGCCAATGAACCTACCAATCCATACCTCTGGGATGTGGGAGGAAACACAGCACTGAAGAAAGCCCATGGTCACAGGGAGAATGTGCGAACTCCATACAGACAGCACCAGAGATTGAACCCAGGCTGCAGGGCTGTGAAGGTAGCAGCTCTACTAGCAGTGGCACTGTGCTGCTCTGCAGCCACTGTGTGCTGGTGATGAAGGGGAGAATGTTTGGAGGGATGGATGTAGTGCCAGTCAAGGAGGTGATAGGTCTTAGATGATGTCAAGCTTCTTGAGAGCTGTTGATGCGACACTCAACCAGGCAACTGGAGAGTACCCCACCTCACTATTGCCATGTGCCTTGTAGATGGTGAAAATACCTTGGGTGTCAGGAGCTGAGTCATTCACCACAGCATATCTAGACATTGATCCACTTTTGCATCCAGAGTTTTAAACTGGCTGGTCCAATTGAGTTTCAATGACGACTCAAAGATATTGATTGTGGGGACATGATGATGGTAATGACATTGGATGTCAAGGGTAGGTAATCAGCCTCTCTCTTATTGGAGATGGTCATTGCCTGGCATTTTTGTGATGCAAATATTACTCCACTTGTCAGCCCATGCCTGAATGTTGTCCAAATCTTGCTGCATGCAAGCACAGACTGCTTTTCTATATTGAGGAATAGAACTAAAATTTCTATACTGATCAGCAAACATCTCACTTCTGAACTTGCAGTGGAAGGCAGCTCATTGATGAAGCAGCTGAAGAGGTATGACACTACCCTAAGGAACTCCTTCAGTGACCTTCTATCACTGGAGTAACTGACTCCCCTAACAACCACAACCATTTTCCTTTTTTCCATTTATGATCCCAATTACTTGAGTGTTTTCTTCCTGATGCTCATTCAGTTCAAGCCCAGTCAGCCATAGGGTACAGAACACATCTATCATAGCTGCTATGAAAAATTATGGCCAACTTATCCTGCAAAACATAAGGAAAAGTGATTCTCAATGTGCTGATGGAAGATAGCTGCCATGATATGTGCATGCATGTGTGATGTGTGGTGTGTTTTTCTGTGAGCTGTGTGAATGTTGCAGAAGATGGTAAGAGTGTGATTGTTACAATGCTGGATATTTCATTTGGAATTTGAGAAGTTATGGAAGCAACCTTGACCAAAATGGTCATTGACATCTGAGGATCCGGGTCACCACCTGAGGTCAAAGCATCACAAGCAGTGGTGAGCTTTAGTGATCAGGAAGCCCTTTAAGAAATGCAGCCACTCAGTTAGCACAAGACCAGTTGCAAAGCTATTCAGTATATTCACTTACAACAGGCACTTAATGTAAACCAATTAGAAAAACTGTGCCAAATGTGCTTAAATTACGCGTATACAATTATATAAAGAGCACATTGAAAAACTGGGCAGCAGCAGCATTGGGAAAAGATGGTTCAATTCCAAAACAGTACTACTTTAATCCATGTATTTCTGAGCACAGAAAAATTCCTGGTACAATGTCTTTTTAATGAAATGTAAAGTGACGTTCCATTTCCAAGACTGACATAAAATATTTTATGGCACAATTAGAAGAAGGATGGTGTTCTCACTGCGAGAACTATTTATGTCAAAACTAAAATCACAAACTAAACAGATTATTGGGTTAATATCTGTTTGTAGGATCTCACTGAGAATTCCTACCTGGCAACAGAGAAAATACTTTATTCACTACAGAACACGTTGAGATATGTGAGGATGTGAAAATACTATATAAATACAAACGCTTTCATTAGTGGCTTTTTGACCGCTTAAGAATTGTAACCTTGTGCTGCTATCGATTTTCATGGGGAAGAATATAAACTTGCTTCCTCAGACAGAAGGTCCCATGCAGACTTTCAAGTGAAGTCCCTGGGATAGTTTGAATGAATCCACAGCAGAAAGTTGAAGAGAGTTACATTGATGGATGCTGCCTGTGCCACCCCTGTGATGGATTTTGGCTGGAGGTCAGCTAGAGGTTTGCTGCACAACTCGGTTACCAAATCCCAAATAAACTGAAGTTTGTGTAAGCACTGTCTGACAGATGGAGATCTGTCAGACTTGTGCAGGGCTACTTACTGCTACATGAATTACTTGGATTTCTGAAAGGGAAGTCATGTTTGACCAATGTACTGGAGTTGTTTGAGGATGTAACTAGTAGAATAAAGGAAAAACCAGTAGATGTGGTGCATTTGGATTTTTAGAAAGCTTTTGACAAAGTCCCACATAAAAAGTTAGTGTCCAGAATTAAGCCACATGGTATTGGGGGCCGTGGGGAGGGTAAGTGAGGGGTAACATACTGGCATGAACTGAAATTTAATTGACAAACAGAAAACTAAGAGTATCTACCACAGATATTAATGCTTGGGCCTCAACTATTTACAACATACATCAATCGTTTGAATGAGGGAACCAAATGTAATATTTCAAAGTTTGCCAATGACACTAAACTGGGTGGGATTATGAACTGTGAGTAAGATGCAAAAAGGCATCAAGGTGTTTTAGGCAGGTTGAGCGAGGGGGCAAAGATATGGTAGAAGCAGTCCAACAAGGATAAATGTGAAGTTATTCACCTTGGGAGGAAAATCAGAAAGGCGGCATATGATTTACAGAGATTTGAGTGTCCCTGTGCATCTGTCACTGAAAGCAAACATGCAGGTGCAGCAAGCAGTTAAGAAGGCAAATGGTATGTTGTCCTTCAATAGTAAGAGGATTTCAGTCCAGGAGAGGGTGTTTTGTTGCAATCCTACAGAGTCCACACTTGGAATGTTGTGTGCAGTTCCGGTTTCCTCATCTAAGAAAGGATATCCCTGCCATAGAGAGATTGCAGCAAATGTTAAACAGACTGATTCCTGGGATGGTGGGACTGTCCTTTGAGAAGAGATTAAGTTCAGGAGATCTGTATTCACTAAAGCATGGAAGGATGACAGGGGATGTGTTGAAACTGACAAAATTCTGACAGAGCAAAACAGACTAGATGTTTCTCATGGGCTGGGGTGTCCAGAACAAGAAGCCACAGTCTCGAGATACAAGGCAAGAGATTTAAGATTGAGATAAAGTGAAATGTTTTCACCCAGAACTTGGTGAATCTGTGTAGTTCACTCACACACAGGGCTGAAGAAGCCAAGTCACTGAATATGTTTGTGACAGAAAAGCTTCTAGACAAATAAGGCATCAAGGAGTATGTGGAGAGAGCAGAATATGGTATTGAGATAGATGATCAGCCTTGCTAGTATTAAATGGAATAGCAGACTCGAGGGGCTGAATGGCCTACTCCTACTCCTGTTTTCTATGTTTGTAGTTGAATGGGGAATCAGATCCAATCTGACCTATCTACCCCCTGATATTGATGCTTCTGTCCTTCTCCAAAATTAATATGTTAGGAAATTAAAATTAATAAGTCTTTTCTGGAAGTACTGTAGTTACTGTGGTAAGAATTGCTACACCACATCAATTGGCACAAAATCTCAGCAAAAGGATAATAATAACAAAACAGGAACATATGTGAGAAGTCATAGGAAACTGTAGGAAAAGATCATATTATTGGGTCAGTTAAATGAACTTCCAAACATAGATCAGCCCCGAATAATTCTGGATCTCCACCTTATTCATTGGCTAACCCAATCTTAGTTATGTTGGAATAAATTAAGACTATCATCTAAGTAGCTAGATTCTTTTGTGACTACAGGACATCTCAAAATACTTTACAGCCAATGAAATAATCCTGGATTATAGTCACTGTTGTGAGAAGAAAGGGAGCAAATTGCATAAACGTCTAAACATTGTTTCAGAACCCCATTGAACGTTCAAACTATGTTCTTGCCAGTCTCAGGTTTGCACTCAACAAAACCCACCTATCACCACCAAAAAAACACTTGAAACACTAACTGGTTGGAGATTTGAAGATTCCTGTCCCATTTTCCAATCATATTTCAGGTAACTGTAATTTAGTAGTTTAAGGATTACAAGTGAGGAAAGAGAGGAATTGAAGAAAATAATTTTCTTTCAAAAAGTGATGGGTGTCTGGAACCCATTGCCTGAAAGAGAGGTGGAAGCAGTAACCTCATCACATGCAAAACTATCTGGATGATCACATGATATTCTATAACCTACAAGGACTGCTAGCTCTTAAGTTCATTAGTTTGTCTCGCTCTTTTTGACTAAAATGAACTCAATAGGCCAAAGGCTTTCCTTCCCTGCTATAAACTTCTAGGATGCTATGAACCTGTACATTGTACTCATAACTGGGATTACCAATAAGTGGTCCTGGATGCCCAAAATATTGATTATTCCATTGCTGAGCAATAACATGACTTGCATGATAAGCAAGAAATATTGTACAAAAATACTGAATAAATTCAAAGAAATGAATACTGAATTCCGGTACTGATAATGACTGATCTAACTATGAATGACTGTAACTGCTACTATTGAAAAATTATTTGACTGGAAAAACATAAATATACATGGAATACCCACATTGTTCCATATAGATGTTAATTGCAGGCTTTATTGTCATTTGGAAACTTCACTGAATATGCAGCACATACTGGCACTTGTTCTTGTGTGGGTGGCAAGCAGGCATTGGTATGGAGGAAAACAACACATGTAATTAAAGTGCTCCCTGGCCTACTTTCAGACACCCACACAAACTCAAGCTATCACGACCCACAGACCCTGTCAGAATTACTAATGTACAAGAGCTAAATCATGTTAAAGTTACTCATCTAAAAAAAACAATCTTATAAGGTGAAAATATATGCATTTACCCTTCATCTTCCTTTGTTTTATGAAATCAAAAAGAATCATTTACCTCTATATGCATGTGAATTTTTTTGTTAGTTCTTTCTGCATTTTAAAGGATCTGAATTGAAAATGAGCATTAATAAATGCAGCATTTCTGACTCATGATGAATGTTGAATTATTGTCCTGCTTTCATCTGGGAGATTCCACTGACTCACAGGAATCCCAAGACAGAAGGAAGGATTTCAATAATCTGCAGTCTCTGGAGCTCCTAATATCACTGTGAAAAAGTGAAATCCCTTAAAATTCTGATCTGGTACAATGGGGAAGTGAAAATGGTTGGACATTAACCAGCTTTTACATTTTGGGCAGACCTGTTTCCTGGGTTGGAAGTCATTAGTAATTTTAAAAGGACAAGGGGCTACTTGATTCTACAGGGGCACTTCCCTCAAGCTGGGAATGAAATGGCTGTGGTCCATTACTGTAGTAAAAGGGGGCCTGGTAGATCCAAGGAACTCTATTAAATGTTAAACATTGCAGTATTATTGAATTAAAATGTTGAAAACAGACACTAAATGGGTGCAGTGGTATTAAGGCAATTCTTTTTAAAAACTCACTTTCCAACCATGTAATTTTGATCCTAATTACTGGAAGAAAGTTAATCAGCAGTGCCAGCAACCCGGGTTCAAATCTGGCCACTGTCTGTAAGGAGTTTGTACTTTCTCCCCGTGTCTGCGTGGGTTTCCTCCGGGTGCTGCAGTTTCCTCCCACATTCCAAAGACGTACAGGTTAGGAAGTCGTGGGCATGCTATGTTGGCGCCGGAAGCGTGCAACACTTGCGGGCTGCCCCCAGAATGCTATGCAAAAAGATGTATTTCACTGTGTGTTTCAATGTACATGTGACTAATAAAGATATCTTATCTTATCAAATAATTGCTCATGTTACTGGATTCTGACTAAGGTTTTACACTTTAAATATTGTGTGCTCGCAAATGTTCATCAGATGTTGCCTAGCCCACTGAGAATGTTTTGCCTTTTATAGTATTGTTTCAGATTTTCGGCATCTGCTCCATTTTGATTTTTTTGTTTAAACAATTGCTTCCTGAATTGGAGAGATTACATGTTTAAAGAATCTAGAAAAGTGCAAAGAAAAACTTCAGGATATCCCAAAGTAGTTCACAATAAAATATTGACTTTGGAAGTGCACTCACTTTTGTTATGTAGGTAAACACAGCAGCCAATTTGTGCACAGTAAGATTCCACAACTAATGAGATAATTAAATAATCAGTTAGCCATTTTGAAGATGTTAATTGTGGACTTGCTGTGAAGACACCAAAAGTTTCCACAGCTCTCCAAGTGAATGGGGTCCTTCAATCCACCTGAACAGGCAAATGGGGCATTGGTTTAGGTCTCACGTGAAAGTTTGCACTACTGCCAATACAATTCTTTATCAGTACTGTACTCCAGTAATATTTAAAATGCTCAATAAAGAAAATTATGAAGAAAAATATTACAAGATTGGTTCAGTGGCTCGGTTGGTGAAGATAATGAACTACTGCAAAGTATTGATAGGGTACAAAGACTGAAATTTCAAACCACAAACAGGGCTGAGTTCTGATTATAGTGAGTGTAGTGGCACAACTGGATTCAGTCTAATAGAATTAGAAAGTAGAAAAATGGTAATCCTGAAACTCCTAAAGTGTCATGTGTGTGTGTGTGTGTGTGTGTGTGTGTGCGTGCGTGCGTGTGTGTGTGCGCGCACATATGTGTGTACGTATGTATGTGGATAAGAAGGCCGCAGATCTCTTCCATCTTCACCACTTTGACTTCTGTTTTCATTGGCTTCTGTGTGTCTTTGCTGACAGAATCAAGACTCTCAGTGTCATAGTCTTTCTTAATTTTGAACGGTGATGGACCAAGGATTTCATGAGTCAGTGGGGATGTTACATTTTTCCAAGGAAGATTTTAAAATATCCTTGAAGTGTCTCCTCTGGTAATTTTTTGCCCTAACAGAACTCAGGCATGAATACCTGCTTCAGGAGTCAAGGTCTTGGGTGTGGGATTGATGTGGCCTGTCTATTGGAGGTGTTCGAGTATAATTAGAACCTCAGTGTTGGCCCTGGCAAGGATGCAGATGTTGGTTCACTTATTCTGCCAGTGGATTTGGAGAATTTTGTGTGGACAGTATTGGTGACATCTCTTCATTGCTACATGCCTCTTGTAGGTAGTCCAAGTCTCTGAAGACTACAGGAGAGTGGGGATCACTGGTGTCCATAGACTATGAGTTTTGTGCCAGGTTTGAAGTCTTGCTCAGATGGCCAATGGCTGTGCTATTGCACTGCTGGCATGGTGAATTTCTCTATTCATATCTGCCTTCATCGAGCGGTACTTCATTTTCTGGATCTCACATTGGACACTTATTGTGAGGGAAAAGTGCTGCTGGACTTTTTCAACAGCAGGGGCAGGTTGACAGAGTACCTTTGTTTTGCTAATGTTAAAGATAAGGTTCATTCTATCACACGCTTCAGTTAACAAACTGACTGTGACTTGGAGTTTGGCCTCTGAAAATGTGCATAAGAATGAATCATCTGTGTAGCAGCTCAATGACTGAGGTTGGATGACCTTGGTTCTTGAGTGAAGATGATGTAGGCTGTAGAGTTTTCCATTTGCTCTTTAGATTATCTATACTCCAATAGAAGGTTTGTTGAAGTTGAGGTGTAGTGATGGGGAAAGAAAGATTGGGAGAAGTGTTGGACTGGTAACAAGACTTGCTTGACCCCAGTCTCCACCGGGTTTGGTGTACATCTGTTGGCTAGAATTGAATAATGCAGAATGGAAACAAATTTCAGTTGACTGCCAGATCTGCAAAGGATTCTTCATGGTTCCACTCAGTTGACACAAAAGACCATGTATAGTACTTGGAGATTTCTTGGCATATCCTCCTCTTCCCAGGTGTGGGAGATGAGCCCTCTGAATTTGTAAGTTAAGCTTCTCTCCACCAAGTTTTAGAAGTCGAGCAGGGAGACCACCTGCTCCTAAATCCTTCCTGTTTTTTAATTGTCAAATGGCTTCAAGCCAGTCTGGGGCAGTGGTGAGATTTGACCATTTAGTGTGCTGTGGGACGGAGCCAAGAATACTGGCACCAAGCACCGAATCTCAGCTGAAAATTTCTTCAAAGTGCTCCATCAAGTAGGTACTTACTTCCTCTCTAACCTGATAGTCTCTCCTCCATTCTTAATTCTCAGTGGGATTAGTCCTTGGGTGTATGGACCATAAATGATCTCAATGGTACCTAAGAATATCAGCAAATTGTGGATATCCTAAATTCTATTCACCAACCATCTGTAGAGCAGGTGCCTAAACTGCTCCATGTGAACTACTGAGCCATGAAGTCATGAAAGTTTGACGTTTCAGAAAATCTGTACTGCAGTAACTTACTTTAGCCACTGTAGCAGCAAAGATAGGGTAATTGGAATTACCATGCTTAATGCACATAATCATTACCTAGTGATGGGCATGGTATTTGATGACTAATACATATGGGCTTTAGCTAGGACAAGATGGAATTTTGGCTGGGAGCTCTCGATTGTCAACGATTTGATGTCATTTAAACTCGACCACTTGTGGGAGGAACTGAAGGACTGTGACTTGTCTTGGCACTAGTGATTGAGAAAAGTGGAAAACATTATAATCAATTATTTAACTAAAATTATAAGTAAGGCTTCATTTTCCCCTTTAGCAAAACAAAATGGGATGAATTGGTAATAGGTAAAATGAACCAATCCAATAAATCTGAAACTAATAGACTCTCAGTCTACACTCACAGTCCTAATGAAGGGTCTCAAGCCAAAACATCAACCACCCCTTTGCCTCCACAGGTGCTGCCTGACCTGCAGAGCTCATCTAGCAGTTTGATTTCTTGCTCCAGATTCCACCATCTGCAGGCTTTTGTGTCTCTACGAAACCAATAGTTTCAGGTCCAAATCTGTCTCTAATGCAACGCAGCACAGGTTATTTTTTCTGGTCCTATCGTTGTGCTGAGTGAGATTATCTAAGTCAGCACGGAGCGAGGATCAGACCTCGGATCCCATGCTGTATATGGCTCAGTTGTATGGTAGTGATGCAACAAATGAATTACTGGGTGAGTTGGCAAACAAGGATATGCTACAAATAGCTTTATGAAAATTTGGAAATGATTTCTGTAACATAAGAACGTGAGCTGTTACCAAATCTAAGTCAAATCTAGATTTATTAAAGAAAGGCATTCCAATTTCTGAAACTAAATTTTAAAGCACAACATTAATATTTTGCTTTCATGTAATTGGAAGTTCTCAGATTGGAACATAAATTAAATGCAAAATTTCTGTTCATAAAATCTTAATCAGTTTACCATTGAAAAGACTTGGAAAAACTTGCATTTCTTAATACCTCTTACTGAATGTTCCAAAATGTCTTACAGCCAACTATTGTGATATAGGATAGCAGACTTCTATTTGTGCACAGAAAGCTCTCACAAACTGAGATGAGATAATGACCAAAGTGTTTCAGGAATGTGGAAGTATGCAATTGACCAGAACACCAGGGATAAAGCATTTGTCCTTATTCAAAATGAATTCACAGAATCTTACATATTATCTTCACATCCAAAAGACAGCACCTCCAAAAATGTGGCACTCCTTCAGTACAACATGAGATTGTAAATCTAGATTTTTGTGCTTTAGTCACTGGATATGCATTACTCATTTCTTTTCACTAATCAGGCTTTCACCAATTAAATTGTATTGAATGGGTCCCTTTCAATGAACTTTTACCAAATAACTTTCAATTAGTATCACAAGGCTCATCCTTATTAGAACACAATAATGTTATTGCAATTTTTTTCCTTTGCTCCAAATGTGATATTTCCTTTATAAAATCAGTGACTTTTAGGGAAGGAATTATGTTTAGGGAGTATTAAATGGATGAACATACCAGGGCAAAATTTCACTTCTGTACCCTGAACTCATTTGTGGGGACTTGTTGAGACGGGACTGGAACTTTTCACACACCAGAATGACATTCAGAGGTAGTAATATTGCTGGAATACTGGTGACCAATTCAGAACAGAAGTCTGAAACTATTTGTCCATGCAATGTTTTGTCACAATTTTATAGAGGTGGGAAAAATGGGGATAGGTGGGAATGGAGAACTAGAAGATAATGTCAGTTTTGATGCTAGAACTGCCTCTGGCCAAAGAAAGCAAACAATTAGCCTGGTTTCCAGGGGTGGTTTGTTCCTATTGAAAAGTGCACATTCATGGCTATTAAGTAACAGCTGGATTCTGATATCTCACTGGTTCAAATACCATGTCCAAATTTATTGCCATTTGATGCACAAAAATAGCCACATGGTCCAGATACAGTATGACAGTCAGTGCTGTGACACTGCACTCCAGAGCGAGACACTGTCTTAAAAGAAGAAAATTGGAGAGAAAAATAAACGTTGTCTAATTTATTTATCAATTAATATTGGCTTACTTAATTGTAAGAGTTCTATTTTAAAATAAAACAGAAGTTCTCCAGTCATTCATGCAGATACATTTTAATATATTTTTGTTGTATTAAACATGCACATCGGAAATTATGATTTAAATATGAAAATGCAAGAAGCATATTTTTTGTCCAAACAACAACCAAAGCTCATGATGCAATCCATCCATTGGAGAAATCTGACATTTAATTTTGATTCATTGATGGTACAGCTGATTTAAGATGTTTTTGACTGATTTGTGGTTATCTGGAAATAAGACATTCTGTGCAAATGTAGACTACGTTGCACAGGAGTCTATGAAATCCATGCCTGGTTGCACCATGCAGTAACTATAATTAGAGGATGTTTCACATCAGGGAACATTTTCCTTTCAGTTTGTCTCTTTTTTTCTGTTGTTTGGATTTCTTTCCATCCACTTGGAGGCTCACTGCTCTCCTCTTTTCCAAATTAAGCAACTCTTGGAAAAGTTCCTGCACATTGTGGTTGAGTTTGGCCGAGGTCTCCATAAACGAACACATCCACTTGGTGGCCAGAGCTTCTCCTTCAGTGGCCTCCACTTCTCTCTGAGTCTCATCTATCTTGTTCCCGACTAACATGATGGGGATATTTTGAATGTTTCCTTTGATTTGACAGATCTGCTCATAGATGGGTTGCAGTTCTTCCACGGATTGTCTGCTGGTCACAGAGTACACCAGAATGAATGCATGCCCTTTGGAAATGGACAACCTCTGCATTGCAGGAAACTGATGGCTTCCTGTAGTGTCTGTGATTTGTAGTGTACAGATATTTTTATCACAGCTGATTACCTGCCTATATGTATCTTCAACTGTTGGAATATATGTTTCTCTGAAAGTCCCTCTAACAAAGCGGAGGACTAAAGAGCTTTTCCCAACTCCTGCTGCTCCAAATACAACCACCCTGTAATCATTACTTTGCTCCGGCATTTCAGAAGCTTATCTGTAGATATGTGAAAAAGCAGTGTCCTTTGCAATTACAGTTTGTTTTAGTGGTATGTGATTCTAGATTCTGACATTCCCACAGATGTTATGTAGCTGTAAAAGAACAAACAAACATATAATTAGTCTCATGTCCTCTCTTTCACAAATTGCCTATTTTCTTCTTTATAATACTGCCCATAGCCACTCAACATCAGCACGTCTGCTAGAAAACTGTCCTCAATATTTGTGTTAAAACCAGTTTTGACTATCCCAATGCTCTCCAGTAAAGCTTGCTATTTTCTACTTCCATGAACTTGAGCTCATTCAAAAACCTGGTGTCCATAATTTAACCTGCACCAAGTCACAATCATCTACCATCCCTTGTTGACCCACATTAGCTTCACCATCAATACCTCACACTTAAAATTCATACACTTCTTTCAAATCCCTTCATAGCTTAATCCCTTTCTTTCTGGAACTGCATGCATCCACTGCACCCTTTGCCCCACTATTGTACCATTGTTCTAGAGTTCCCCCCAAACCCATTCTCTCTTGCCAGTGTAAAATCTATTTTTTTCACAAAGTCTTTGAACCAGCTTTCCCTCTGGCTTAGTGACAACTTTTATATGATCATAATCCTGTGAAGCTATTCTTGCTATTAACTGTGAGACAGTGCATCCACCTTCCCTGCCTTCTGCTCCATTGACATGCACATATGTGCAACACACCCATACCACTAGCCAGTTGCACTATCCCATCCTGCAAATTCTTTACATTTATATCTGCCTCCCTATGGATGCAATGATTGAGTCTGCCTCCACTACTGCTCCAGCAGTACATTCTTGACCCTAACCACTTGCTGCATTAAAACACATTTCCACCTGTCACTTTTGGTTCTTTTGCTAATCACCTTCATTCTATATTTCTTATTTCCTGTCCACTCCACTAATGGGAACTGCTTCCCATTGTCTCTACATTTTATTGTTTTAAATACCTATCAGATCTTCTCACCATCTACTCTGTTCCGGGAAGAACAACCCCAGTTGCTCGAGTCTATCTAGATCACTACACTCCTTCATCCTTGGAATCATTCTGGTAAACCTCTTATGCATCCTTTCCAAAGCCTTTCAAAATCAGCTTGGTCTAATGGGCCAATTGGCCTCCTTCTGTGCTGTAACCATCCTCTGATTCTGTGTCTCCGTGGTGTCCTCATCAAAATCACTGACATCTAACCTGCATTGGAAATGGAAAAATAGCAAATGATCCAAATCCTTCTTGGTGACTCATTTATTCAGAATGCTAAAAATGTGCATTTATTTAGCTCCTTTGATGTTTTAAAACATCCCCAGTTGTTTTGCAGGGGCATAATTAGACAACAATTGACACCAAGTTTAGGAGATCTTAGATAGCCATATTTTTGGCCAAGGGTTTTAATCTGTGCCTGAATGAAGCATGAGGCGGAGATGCAAAGATAATTTGGGAGATGTCCAGAGCATACATAGATGGTGAGTGGATGGCAGCATTGGTGGAAGGAAGGGATTAGAGGAGGCACAAGTGTAAATAGATGTAAATTCCCTCTTTTTCACCAGTTTACCAAGAGAAGTCCCAGCCACTATGTCAGGGCAACTACCCAGCTCAACAAGAACAAACTGCCCAAATCACTCAACCTAAAGCACAAATAGGTCAAAAACGTACAATGGCTTTGTTATATATATATATGTGTGTGTGTATATATATATATACAACCCATTTCCTCAGAATTCAATAAAGACACATTGAATTCAAAAATGCCGCTAGATAAAATAAGACAAATAGTTGTAATCAAAATTAATTGGTTTGTGTGAATTTCACGAAAAAACATTAAAATAGCACTAATGCCCAGAACAGCAGTACAAGTTCCTGTAATGACAAGATAAAAATTGAATCCAACTTTGTTACAATAAACCAATGTCTTTAATTATATGATGATAAAATCGCAGAACGGGACTCCAAAAAAAAACTGCAGAATCCCAAGCATCGGAAAAGTAATTACACATTTTCCATCACTTGTGGCCCTTAATTATAATTTATTCCAATCAACGCCTCTGCTGGAGAGAGAGGGGGAAACTGCATATTCCTTCAGACTGCGCTGAGATCGTTACACATGATAAATTGAAGTATCAATCTACATTTAAGAGGCTAGGGACAATTAAAATGCAGCCCCAGTACAGACGGCATAGTTCCCTCATCCATTCTCGGTCTGCCGAGTCCGTCCGTGCAAATTTTGCGCAACAGTTGGGACGATTGTTCAGTGGCCCCAATAAAAGGTGGGTCCAAATCAGGCATCATCCCTATTCCTGGGCACAATCCTGCAGGTGACGGAAGGCATTCCCACTTGGATGTCAGGCGAGAACGAAGAACAAAACAGATTTCGCTGGCAGCGCGGCTCTGCGGGCGGGTACTCACCGGGCAGGGATGACCATGCAGTCGATGCCTGGCGCCGGTGAACCCACAGCAGCAACACGCACCTTCCCGAGAGCTGGCAGCTCTTCAGAAACTTCGGCACCAGCATTCCCGCCCTATCCCAGCTACTCCCAGAAATTGGAGGGGAGGGCGGGCATTGAAGTGGCCCCGGGGAAAGGATATCCCTGGAAATGATTACAGGAAGAGCGGTGTGAGGAGTGGGGAGGAGGAGCACTCGGGAGACTGACGTCAGTTGCTGAGTCCTGTCTTGGGGTCGATTCCCTTCCACCTCCCTCGCTGTGATGTGCTTCTCCGCTCCTCACAATGCTCCAAAATAGCCTCCACGTCACTCTCATCTCCGATCTCTCGCCTCCAACAACCTTCATCTCCTCTACCCCTCCTCCCGCCCACTTCTCTTCCTTTCTTTTATTCCACCAGTTCCATCCCCTTGCCCTGCGAGTTATTTTTGTCTTTTAAGACGGCCAACTGTTTGATATATTCTGCATACACAACGGTTGGTGCAAATAATTCTTCTCGTCGCTCAATATGTGCAGAAAAAAAATTGCCCTGTCTTAGCTTTGCGTTGAGTGCAGTGATGAAATATACACTGCAAGGTTCCAAACAAAATGCAAGCCGTGGGTTATACATCAGCAGTCATCCCCAGAACAGTGGGTGAAATATATACGGTATTCAACACCCGCTCGGGAGGCGGCCGAGGGAGCAGATAGTAACTCTGGAATTAGATTAGTAAATAAGAGCAAATTTAATTTCCCCCCAAAAAAGAAAAAGAAAGCGCAAGAGAGATTAGCTCTGTTTACCTTCAGCACGTAGACACTCCGAGAGCCAGGCGAGTTGACAATGATAGCTATTTCACGAGTAGTCTAGGGACGTGTTAGAATTAGAAATCGTTTTAAATCATTTGTAACTGAAACATCACCATATCTCTTCATTTGCAAACAACACCTCACTTTTTTTTACCTTTATGTTTGTACGTACCTCATGATGAATTTTTTAAAAATCATGTAAATAGAATTCCTGCGTACACTACTTGCCATGTAGAAAGCAGGGTCAGGAAAAGCCCATTCCCACATAGGGGAGAGTTGGATATATGTAAATAAAGGGGCAAACCGATCACCGTTATATCAGTTAAAACAGATTAAGACGAGTCTTATTTGCAGAGGTTTAAATTTCTTTCCAATCCTCTACATTCGGATTCTTTGAAGTCGGGGCGTCGGGAAGAAGCGGGATAGCATATCGATTTTCGGAAGAAACCACCCCGTTTTTCATTCATTATTTTGTGTGTGTGGAACAGCCCATTCATGGAACCGGAGCGCAGTGTTGAAGGGGTTAGCTGGAGAGGCACACAAGTTACACCGGGGACCAAACTGCTCAAGCCAACCAATTCGCCTCGACATGCAGAGAAATAGTGTCAATCTTATCTACACTGTTTCCACACACCTTCACCCCCCTGCCCTTCATCGTATTTCATCGAAGCTCCATTGTTGACAGTGGGGAAGAGTTACTGCCATGACTGGCGAGCAACCTGACTTCTGATGAGCGTGAACTTTGCTGAAAAGTTCTGTTAGCTCCGGTGACTTTTGGCCATATAGGAGGTCCACTTTGAACAAACGTTGAAGGCGGCAGCTGAGAAATTTGATTGCACTGGAATCAGCGCCAGGTTGAGCTGGTGCCGGTTGGTGCCAGAGTGGAATTAGCGCATAGTAAATTATTGTGGGAGTTTCCAGCACCAGCTGAACCTAGATGAAAAACAGGATGATGCTGGAGGAACTCAGCAGGCCAGGCAGCATCCGTGGAGAAAAGCAGGCTGTCAACGTTTCGGGTCAGGACTCTTCTTCAGGACTGAAGATAGGAAAAGGGGAAGCCCAATATATTGGAGTGATAGGTGGATGAAAGAGGGGAGGGGGTTGGGCACAAGGTGGTGATAGGTAGATGCAGGTAAGAGATAGTGATGGGCAGGTGCGGGGGGGGAGGAGGGGAGAGCAGATCCACTGGAGGATGGGTCAAAGGTAAGAAGAGAAAAAAAGAGGCTAGGAAAGGGAAGAAGAGGAGCATGGGGGGGGGGGAGTTTGTGGGTAATTACTTAAAGTGGAGAATTCAATATTCATGCCATTAGGCTGTAAGGTTCCAAGATGGAAAATGAGGTGCTGTTCCTCCAGTTTGCACTTGGAATTCTCCTGGCAGTGGAGGAGGCTGAGGACTGACATATCAGTGATAATGTGGGACCAGCTGAACCTCACTGAGGTCCTTCCTGCACTTTCTGAAAGAGACATACCGACTGCCTAAACCACGGCTGATGTCATTCTACAGCTTTGGTGATCTTGAGGGCAAGCAGGGCCACAGCCTTTTGAAGCCACTCTTGAAGTATCAGTTGAAGAGCTGGAGAGGAGGAGAGAGGTGCTTTAAGCCCAGGGAACCAGGAAGGCCTCCAGCTTGGCCATGAAACAACAGTGGGAGGACAGGAATGTGTCCAATAGGAAAGTTTAACACAATGGGAGTGGGAGTGAGAGGCCCCTCAAGCCTGCCCCTCCATTCAATATAATGATGGCTGATCTGCCCCAGCCCTCAACTCCTCTTCTGGGCCAGTTCCAAACAGCCTTCAATTCCCTGATCTTTCAAAAATGTGTCTACTTCCCCTTTAAATGCTTCCAGTTATCTAGCCTCCACAACCTTCAAGGAGAGAATTCCAGATTTCACCACCCAGTGTGAGAAGAAATTCCTATACAACCCAGTTTTAAATGAACACACCTTATTTTGTTGCTGTGTCCTCTTGTTTGGGAACTTAGTGGAAATCACATACCATTGTCATTTAATGGCATTACCATTGCTGAGGCCTCCACCTTCAACATGTTGGAGATGATCAGAAAGTCATCTGGGCTAGCCACATAAATACCGTGGCTACTTCAGATATGTAACTTAGTATCCTATGGTAAGTGACTTATCTCTTTCCACCATCTACAGGGCACGTCAGGAGTTTGATGGAATATTCTCCACTTGTGCAGTCACAACAACTCAAAAGAAACTCAACCCAGCACATCACAGAAAACAGCTTCCCCTCCACGGACTCTGTGTATACCTCTCGCTGCCTTGGTGAAGCAGCCAGCATAATCAAAGACCCCACCCACCCGGGTCATTCTCTCTTCTCGCCTCTCCCATCAGGCAGAAGATACAGGAGCCTGAGGGCACATACCACCAGGCTCAAAGTCAGCTTCTATGCCATTGTGATAAGACTATTGAATGGTCGATGAGATGGACTCTTCACCTCTCAATCTACCTTGTTATGACCTTGCACCTTATTGCCTACCTGCAATGCATTTCCCTATAACTGTGACACTTTACTCTGTATTCTGTAATTGTTTTTACCCTGTACTACCTCAATGCACTGTGTAATGAATTGATCTGTACGAACGGTATGCAAGACAAGTTTTTCACAGTACCTCAGTACAAGTGACAATAATAAACCAATACCAATACCAAAAACTTGATACCATCAAAAGCAGCCCATCAACCACCTTAAATATCATCCTCTCCACTGGTGGTGTGCAGTGGCTGCAGCATGTACCACCCTCAAAATGCACAAGGGTTACTTACTCAGGCTACTCCAATAGCACCTCCCAAACCCATGTCCTCTGCCAACAAAAAAGGCAAAGGCAGTAGGTGCCTGGGAATACCACTCGCTGCAGCCTCTCCTCCAAGTTACAACCATCTTCACCCTAGTATATCACTGATCCTTCATTGTGATTGGGCCTAAATCCTGGAACCCAGCAGCATTCTGGACTGTAGGAGGTTCAAGAAAGTGGCTCACCACTACCTTCTCAAGGACAATCAGGGTTGGGCAATAAATGTTGGCCCTATCAACAATGGCCAGACTCCAAAAGACAAATAGATATTTAAAAGGTCAATATCTAAAGCGAGCCACCAAAAATGGAAGGTCTGTCAAAGTTTAATTACCTTAATACACACATCAGCAAATGCTATCAACTCACACATTGTTCTTTACTTTCAGATCTTGTTCAACAACAAGTTCTGTCAATCCTGATTCCAGCTAACATTCAGGTGCTTCACCCAATGTATACACACGACCACTACTCTGGAACTCATACACACCATGGCAGACAGGTCAGTCACGCATATTGCAACACACTAATTAAGGCTCTTCCCTCTTTGTCATGGGGGAATTGTCACACAGCTGCTGCCAGCAGCAATGGACATTATACTGTAAATATGCTTGGTGGTCTGGATATGAAGATGCTGTTCGTTACTGGGGCAGTAGCCACACAGTGTGTGGGCAATGGGCGCACATAAATTATTGGGAATAACATTATGTTCACATCTCACTTTCCCCTCATGCTACAACCCCTTCAGATTTACAAGATGCAGATAGTGTAAGAATACTTTCCTCTGCCTTCAGCTTGACCCTTGTGCTTTTTTCCTTTCTCAGGATGTTGGCATCCGTCACCTGCCAGTACTTTACCACATGTGCCCTTGCTGTTGCCAATCAGCTGGCTAGTGCAGGTGGCTGTTGCTCAGGCTGAGGCCACACAGGCTGATGCCAAGTCACTTCGGCACAGAATTGCTCAAAGTCATACTTCACAGCTGCAAGGAAGCAGCCGTCCCCTAGCTTGGCTTAGCTGTTTAAGGAGGATTGCACAAAATCTGTAGAACAGGCAAGTACAAATGGGAAACAGACACTATGGGACTGCACTAAGTTGATTAATTGTTTCTTGTTTGATTTTAACCTTGATTGGATGTAATAATATGATATGGAATGTTAATTGGTAAGGTTCATGATGTGTGCTTAAGTGAATGCTGGGACAATCCGCAATGAATGGAAGCTATGATGGGAACTATGGTGCCACAGGATTTTGTTTCCTCTTTGTTTTACATACTCATATGTGGCAGGCAGCATTTAATTATCATTTCTAATTGCCCTTCTCAGCACAGTTTTTGAAGAGGTTGTTCCAAAGTGCTGGTAGGCAGGAAGTTTTAATACAGAATACAAACCTGAATTGTGCAGTTGTAGAAGCCTAACAGGGAATGTCAAGAACAAATGGTCTAGCTTAGATTTACAGATGTTCTGCTGTGTTGTACCAAACTGTTGAGAAGTTTAACCAGAATTCTGATAGAACCTGTTAGAGTTCGCTAAAGAAATGTACCGACAAGTATTCGGTATATACTTCAGTTGCTCTGAGACCAGCATGAATGCTCTCTCAGGATCCAAGACCAGCATGAGTGTCCTTACAGGGCGCAAAAAATACTTTTCCCGTCTGCTAGGATGTTTGAAGGTTCCCACACTGGGGTTCACCTCCCCATGCAACCCTGAAACCTGACCTGCCTGCTGCTTCGTAATCTGAACTGGCTGTGAGTAGGAGGTAAGAAATACCATTTAGCAGACTGGTGGCATTTAAATGAAGCCTAAATTTGACTTCTACCTGAGGTCAGAATGGACTGGCATGTGAGCTTTGCTGTATTTTGGATACAATGAATTTTCATGGAAAGAGTTTCTGCCTCAACCATTAACCCTGAAATTGAATTGAATTCCACTTCCCCAAACTTACCCTCTATCTGAAACCTTTTATCCACTGCCTTTTATTCGTCATCTCTCAACCACAAAAAGCTTGCATTATTAAGTGCCCTTGATGGAATAAAATGGCCCTGATTGTTTTGCTGCTACTCTAAATTGGCTTGATCCAACCTTGTCCCATCTTTTCATCCTTTTAAACACTTCTATTACATTTGACTGCAATCAGTTGTGTTCTTAAGAAAAACATTCATTTTTTCAAGTCTATCTTTGTATTTGTATTTCCTAAAACCAGCAGTATCTTGGAGAATGAAAGGTAAAATCTCAATAATTGCCTCGTATCCAGACTGTAATTTGATTTATATTAACTCATTATTGCTGCTTGGTTTTTATAATCTTTTACTTCTTGTTTTTAATAGTGTCCTCATCCCAAAAGGTGGCCTTTAATGTCTTGGGTCCACTATACCACAAAATCCTCTTGCACTCACTCTGGATAGAAGGTTTCAAACATAGAAAGGTAAAATAATTCTAAGGAATTACTGTCAATAGACAGGATGGAATAAAAGGAAGAAAATCATGTTTAATGAAGGGATATAGATATAGTATAAACAAAATTATGCTATCAAGGGATTTTACAATGAACCAATTACTAATTAGGAGTGCTCAAGTAGTCTATGATGTATATAGGCAAATATAGCTAAATAATTTCACCACACAATATGTCTGGAAGCCATAAATGGATATTTTCTACTTGAATTGCTGGTGGTAAATGATCCTGATAGTATGCTGAATGTTGCATGCTGATAGCAACTCAAATATGACTTAAAAGCAAAATACTATAAGATGATGGAAGTCTGAAGTAAAAATATCTAAAAAATATTATGTGTTTGAAATGTTTTTGGAGCCTGCCAATACTACTGGTCCAGATTAAATAACACCTTTTAAAAGAAAGGCAATGACAAAAACCTTGGGATTTGTACATCACTGAGAAGGTTGACTTCTACTGCTCATCCTTTCTTTCCTTAAAATTCTACTTGCTTTTGAGGGATGAAGTTAGTCTCACAAGGCTATTAGTTGGGGGATCCATTGACAAGGAAGGAACATAATATACGTCCAGATCAAAATAGAGTGTAACTTGGACGTTGATGGTACTCCCAAGCCACTTCTGGCCTTAAATTTTCCAGGTGATGGAAGTTTCAGGTTTTGGAAGTACCATCAAAGAAGCTTTAGCAAGTTGGCTCTGTATATTCTATAGATGGTGAACTCCATAGATATTCAATGCCAGTGATGGTAAGGGTGGATATTTAGGCTAGTTGAAGCTGTGCCAGTGAAGATCACTCCTTTGACTTAGATGGTACTGAGCTCCTTGAAAGTTGTTGCTGCCGCATGTCTTTGGGCAGCCAGGGACAATTCTATCACACGCCTGATTTTGCAATGCATAGGTAACTTTCAAAAGTCATTCACTGCAGATACACAGCTCCTGACCATTAGCTACTTCAGGTAAAGTTCTTCATAAATTATGCCTATTGAAACTGACATGGAATTAAATGTAAAATATAAACCTAAAAACACCACATTATGCTTTCAACTGATTACTGCAGTGTCACAGCCTCACAATATCAGATGGTTTCTGCAACAGAGTGGATAAAAAAATTGATAATGGAGGAGGCATAATTCTTAAAAGGAGTATTACAGAATATGGTGCTGCTTCCAGTGGTTTGCTAATATTAAGCAAAGCCATGGAGTCATTATAAGAGAATCCCAAGGCATTCTATACATACATCAAGAGCAAGAGGGTAGATAGGGAGAGGGTAGGACCACTCAGGGATAAAGGGGGGAACATGTGCTTAGAAGTGGAGGATGTGGATGAGGTCCTTAATGAGTACTTTGCATCAGTATTTACCAAGGAGAAGGACGTGGAGGATAGGGAGATCAGTGTGGAGCATGCTAACATGCTAGGGCATTTCGAGATAAAGGAGGAGGTAGTGTTGGATCTCTTAAAGGGCATTAAGGTGGATGTTCTCAGGGCTTAATGGAATATACACCAGGTTATTGAGAGAGGCAAGAGAGGAGATTGATGGGGCCTTGACCAATATCTTTGTGTCCTCTCTAGACACAGGAAAGGTCCCAGAGGACTGGAGAGTAGCTGATGTTGTTCCATTATTTAAGAAGGGAAACAGGGATAGTCCTGGTAACTATAGACTGGTGAGTCTCATGTCAGTGGCAGGGAAGTTACTGGAGAGGATTCTTAGGGATAGGATTTATGAGTATTTGGAAAACCATAGCCTAATTAGGGACAGTCAGCATGGCTTAGTGCAGGGCAAGTCGTGCTTTACTAACTTAATTGAGTTTTTTTGACGAGGGTGATTAATGAAGGTAGAGCTGTGGATGTCTAAGTGGACTTCAGCAAGGCTTTTGACAAGGTCCCTCATGGGAGGCTCACCCAGAAGATTAAGATGCATGGGATCCAAGGTGAATTGGCCATTTGGATTCAGAACTGGCTTACCTGTAGAAGACAGAGGGTAGTGGTCGATGGGACTTATTCTAGCTGGAGGTCTGTGACTAGTGGTGTTCCTCAGGGATCTCTACTGAGACCTCTGCTGTTTGTGATGTATATAAATGACCTGAATGAAAATGTACATGGGTGGGTTAGCAAGTTTGCAGATGATATGAAGATTGGTGGTGTTATGGATAGTGTAGAAGACTGGAAAGGATACAGCGGGATATAGATCAGCTGCAGATATTGGCGTAGAAATGGCAGATAGAGTTCAACCTGGCCAAATGTGTGGTGTTGCACCTTGGGAGATCAAATGTAAAGAGACAGTACACTGTTAGTGGCAGGACCCTTAACAGTGTTGATGAGCAGAGGGATCTTGGGGTCCAAATTCATAGCTCCCTGAAAGTGGCTACACAGGTTGATAGGGTGGTAAAGAAGGCATATGGCATGCTTGCCTTCATTATTTGAGGCATTGAGTTCAAGAGTCAGGAAGTTATGTTGCCACTTTATAAAACTTTAGTTAGGCCGCATCTGGAGTATTTCATTCAGCTCTGGTTGCCCCATTATAGGAAGGATAACAAGGCTTTGGAGAGGGTGAAGAAGGGGGTTACCAAGATGCTTCCTGGATTAGAGGGCATGTGCTATGAGGATGGGTTGGACAAACGTGGGTTGTTCTCTTTGGAGTGGCAGATGCTGAGGGGAGATCTGATAGAGGTTTATAAGATTATGAGAGGCAGAGATAGAGTAGACAGCCAGTATCTTTTCCCCAGGCCTGAAATGTCTAATACCAGAGGGCATGCATTTAAGGTGAGAGGGGGAAAGTTCAAAGGAGATGTGTGGGGCAAGTTTTTTACACAGAGAGTGGTGGGTGCCTGGAATGCACTGCCTGGAGTGGTGGTGGAAGCAAATACGATAGGGGCAGTCAAGAAGCTCTTAGATAGGCAAATGACTGTGAGGGAAATGGTAGGATATGGACACTGTGTTGGCAGAAGGGATTAGTTTAGTTGGGCATTTTATTACTAATGTAATTGGTTCGGCACAACATTGTGGGCCAAAGGGCCTGTTCCTGCGCTGTACTGTTCTATGTTCTATAAAAGTCCAATGCAAACTGGTTAAATTAATAGATAATGGTAAACTATCAAAATGAACAAACAAGCACAACCTTACAAAAGGACAACATTTGGATAACATATAAAAATGGGCAAATCAATGGCAGAATTAAATTCAAGTTAGACAGTACAAGGTTGATAAGAAAAATGGATGTTACAAGTATGCCAAGAGTTGCGTAGGTTTTAAAACTTGTAGGTGATGGAGTGAAATGTCATGAAGTTAATACATGTATCAAATTTTAATTTATGGGGAAAAATGAGGGAATAAGGATTCTTCATGCTTGAAGGGTGATGATGACTGAGATGGGGCCTCATGGAAATATACAAGATATTAAAATGGCCTAAATAAAGACAACACTAATTCAAGATGTGTCGAGATCCTGGAATGATGGTTAAGACTTGTGAGGGGAAGGGTTGGGACAAACTTCAAAGATTCCAGCATTTGGAATTATTTTCTTGACAGGCTGGTGGAAGAAAAACAGATTTATTCATAGTCAGTAGACAGAACAATAGGGATTAGGCAAGGATTTTTTTTCCAATGTAGATCTGTTAGGATGGGCCAAGTGGCCTCTCATCTGGTTCTATCTCATCATGTATCCTTTCAGTTGAATAGCCTGCCATCACTACGTACTTAGTCTTACCCACAGAAAATGAAGAGTTGGATGAATTCAGCTGGAATTTAAAAAAGAATATATCATTCTTTGATGGAGAGTTTGGAAGATGCGGGCAGTGGGGTGGAGGAAACCGGTATTGGATTCAGATTTGGAACAGTGCTGGTCTATTCACTAATTCGCCCATGATCCATGAACACTGAAGAAGAATATCACCTCTTACTCTGCGTTGTTCAATGTATTTTACTAGTCTGCTATCTGGAAAAGGAAATGAGAAGACTTATCTTTAGTTGTATGGCAACAATGGGCGAATGTTTTATGTAAATATGCAAATACGATATGTTAGTCATATGATTACTTCTCAAGTGAATAACATGACTGGTAAACTTCCTGGTATTGCTGACTAATATGGTAAATGAACAACTAAATCCGACAGAGAAACATGTTGTTCGAGATGATAAACAACTGTTTGAATTCAATGACAAACACGTTTGGGATGAAGCCTCAAAAAAGTAAAAGAAGCTACAGTGTAATCTACAAGATATTTTGTTACAGAAATTATATTTGGCTGCTCGGTTGCTTTTACCGCCTTATTTTTTAAAAAATCCATGTGAAGTTTCTTTACAGAAGTCAATTTACAAAGTCGTGTGAACATTCGCTCTGATAATAAACAGCATACAATTCGCGGCTGGTGAAATAAGCAAAATTGAAACGGAAATGTTGCAGAAAATCATATTACATTTCCCTGTCAAGTTTTAACGTCCATGATCATACCCGTCCCCATCTCTTAACCACTTAATCGGAAGCGCCCATTGATTATGCACTTTTGAATATTAGTGTTGCTCAAATACTGTATTTGGATGTAGTGGTCCTCCGAGTGCCCAGCACGGAAAAAATAAATGATTTGCAGGGAGGTGTTAACATACTCGATGTGACAGCTTCCCTTACAGAGCAGGTGCGCGCCATCGCAAAATCAACATACATTCCCGGCCGTATTAAATATTATCGTTTATAGTAAATGTTACGCGGTTTAGTCGTTTATTAATCAGACCTTTACAAATCATAGTCAGAAATATGGTGAGTTCAATACGGATTGTAAACGGCCTACAGGGTCCAACTGGGAAAAGACGGTTTGTGCCAGTGGGCATCCGAGCCGCGTACATCCGCTCAAACCTCGAATTCACCAGATCACAATTCATAAACAGAGTGTTAAGAATATCCAGAGAATATGGGAGTAAGAAATAGGTAGGACCCTATTCGCACTACTGCCTTATTGTAAAGTAATTTCTATAATAGGTTGGAAGGATTCCAAAATCAATCAGCATTTAACCAGCTGAAGTGTGTGAGGTAAATAACGAATATCAGATCTTGCAAATAATCAGAGGAAATTCCCTAAAACACTTAAATACATGGGTACCAGAATCTGGTTCCCTAAGTGTAGATTAATACATTGACAGGGATAAAGTTCTACAAAACAAAACATTTTCAAGTATCTTCCGTAGAACTGGACCTTCTTGTAAGGATTTGGGGATTTTGCTCAACAATTAAACCAGCTCTGGCCTATTTGGACCAAATTGCATTAGTATAACTCCTTAGACGCATTATGACAGCTGTGAAGCCTCATAACTTACATAAAAATAATAGAATCGATATCTTCCAAAGCAATTTCATTTTGCTAAATACAAACCAATCTCCCATTGATTTAAATAGCATCATAACAAGACAGGACAAAATCACAGATGCGCTCTCTCCCATCACCAGGAGCCCCAGCCCTTGGTAGCAATTTTACTGAAACTTACCAGACGTTAGAAATAAACGAGTCATTTATAAAACTTCGTGAAGCCTGCAATTTGCTGGAGAGGCGCTTGGATTGCTCTTTTATATGTAAACAGCGTGAAGTCTGAAAGCTCTGGAGAGATGTGCTACTTAGTGTGGGCAGTAGAACGACCAGCATGTCCATTCCAGATTAAATCACAGACGTAGAAAGCTCCTTCAAAATAAGAGTTACATTTCATCCGGAAGACCAAGTACGGTCGCATTGTAACCGAAGCAGTATCTTCAACGCAACCGCCTCTGGCTTTACTTCCTGCTGGTTAAATCAGTTTCACTTCATCACAGTGAATGCAATGTACAGATCGGAGTAAACAATGCGATTGAAGGCCCCTTGATGCAAATTAAAAGAGTATTAATTTTGAATTAAAGCGAATAATAAATAGTGCACCTCCTTTACTGCATTGCCCAGTGTTCCACAAATATTTCCGAGTAGCGCGGTGTGGGTCACGCTAACGGAGAAACAACTCCATATGTGTTCCTTGACGTTCAATGGCGTTACTATGGCCTGCTCCCCACTATCAATATCCTGGGGGTGTCCATTGACCAGAAACTCAACTGGACCAGTCACATAAATACCATGGCTGCAAGAGCTGATCAGAGGCTGGGAATCCTGTAGTGAGCGACCTGCCTCCCAAAACCCCAACATCTTTCCACAGGGCACAAATCAAGAGTGTGATGGCATACTCTCCACTCGCCTGGATGAGGGCAGCTCCAACAGCGCTCAAGGAGTTCAGCATCATCCAGGACAAAGCAGCCCACTTGACTGTGTCTGTGTATTTATTTATGCCAGTATATATACTTACACGTGTGTATATTTATTATATGTATAGTACATCTGTATACTTAATTAATATCTACATGTGTGTGTGCATATATATTCGCCATCCTAATTATTCATCCCCTGAACCTTCACGCACAGTGACTACAGTGTGTACCATCCACAAAACGCATTGCAATTACTTCAATAACACGTCCCAAATCCACAACCTCTACCACCAAGAAGGACAAGGGCAGCAGGTGCTTGGGAATATCGGGTTCATCAGGTACTGCTCCAAGTCTCAAATCATCCTGAATGGAAGTATATTGTTGGCCCTTCATCATTGCTGGGGCTATATCCTGGAACTCCATTTGCAATAGCACTGTGGTAGCACCTTCACCAGAAGGAATGCAGCCGTTCAGGGAATCACAGCATCACCACCTTCTGAACAGCAATTCAGGATGGACAATAAATGGTGGCCTTGCTGGCAAAAACCAGTTGCCAAAAAATGAACGAATAAATAAAAAATACTGCAGAGACATCGTAAATTGTCCAATCAAAAACAAGAATTTGTATTGAAATTTACCTACCTCCCATTTGGACCTCCCAAATACTATGCAGCTAATGGAGAACACTGTTGCTATGCAGGAAATGTGACAGTCAATTTATTGACAGCAAGTTCACATCAAAGCAGATGTGATTCTAACCAGAGAACTTATATTTGTCACCTTAAGTGGGAAAACTTCAGCCAGAAGTTGAGGACCAATCCCTTCTGATCATCAAACATAGCAGCTCCTGGGACACAACACATGCATGTTTATATATACACACATATAAATACATAAATATATACATATATATTTACAGTATATGCATATCTACATAGGAATCTATTAGACTTTTAGAATATCCAGTGGACTTTCTGCCTAATCTTATTAACTTGGTAGCCATATAAGATGTCTAAATGTAAACTCATCTTAGTAATTCATATCAATATCAGGCGCTGAGCTTTATACCAATTTATAAGCAGCAATCCAGTTAATACTGAATTATTTTAACAGCATTCCTGCCCTTGTGACCATCATTATTAATTATTTCTAATACATAACTAGCATTATGATAAAAGAAATTGCATTTACACACAGCTTTTCACAGCTTGTACATGACACCCAATTTGGAGAGAGCAAGACCTACCAAATGGAAAAAGTTCATGAACAGATAATATGCCTCCTCACTTATATTAATTAAGGGATAACATTGAGGCAGTTAATAAAACAAGCTCCACTGTCTTTGAATAGTGGGTTTCTTTTTTGAGGGCTTCAGAGGGCAGACTGAGCCTTGGTTTAATATTTCATTCAAAATAACGACACCTTCAACTGCCCTGCAAGTAAAGCCGTGGAAATTTCCATTTCCATTTCCATTTGCCCAATATTAGGCTTCCAGTACAATGTCTTGCCCAAGCCATCAGGGCTGTGCTCGCCCACTCACTCCCTCACACACTGAATCACTTTTACCAGAGTGAGATAGAACACCTGGTTGAGTGGTGCCGCAACAACAACCTCTTGCTCAATGTCAGCAAAACTAAAGAGCTGATTGTTGATGTCAGGAAGAGGAAGAAGGGCAAGCACGCGCCAGTCTACATTGGGGATCAGTGGTGGATAGAGTCAGCAGGCTTAAATTCCTGGCTGTTAACATATTGGATGACCTGTCCTGGGCCCAGCACATAGATGCAATCATAAGGAAAGTGCGCCAGCATCTTTACTTTCTTAGGAGGTTAAGGAGGTTCAGCTTCTCACCAAACACTCTAACAAACTTCTACAGATGGACTGGTGAAAGTATCCTGACTGGTTGCATCATGGTTTGGTATGGCATCCCTTTGCACTAAAATGAACTTCATTTTTTTTGTTCTAATTGTGTTCTTTCTTGTAAAAATAGTATATAATTTATGTTTATGTTTTTCTTGTGAATGCTGCTTATATGATGCTATGTGCCTGTGATGCTGCTGCAAGTAAGATTTTCATTGCACCTGTGCATACATGTACTTGTGCATATGACAATAAACTCGACTTTCGACTATTTTTTTGTGTCTCACACATTTTCAGTACAGAAAAAAAATAGATGATGGCAACAGCGCACAGGTGGGGGTGACCATGTGGAGGGTTAGATGTGCATAGGCCTGTGTCAGTGACCATCAGACACAGGGAAAAAATAATAGACGTGGTGGACTGCCTGCAGAGATTGCGGAGAGTTAGCCCGCCCCAGCAGTGAGGAGCAGTCAACACACTGATAGGACCTGTTTCCTGGAGTGGATCAGGCCAAATGTTGGGGCCATGCCATCCCTAGACCTGGTGTGACTGAGTGAAGCAGCCCCCACACTCCAGCCCATCAGTGCTGAGTGTGGCCTTACTCACTTGCCAGGCCCCACTGAAGAATTTTGGCTGATGGCAGAGGAAGGAGAGCAGCTGGCTTTCCACAGAAGCCATGAGACAACACCATCATTAGCGGGTATAAAATGTGATTATATAGTCTACTGACCTTTGCTAATTAACACTAATAATAAAAAGTCAATATCATTTTTTCCACAATGTTGTTTGTCTTGTCTACAATTCAGCCACGATTTCTTGAAGTTCATCCTTTAGTCTAGGTGGGGTTTTATCTCTAAGGAAGCAGGGAATGTAATGGGCCCTGAAATGACCAAGCAGGCTACTCCATGCAGGGGACAATTAAGGGCAAGCAGTAAATGCATCATCTGCTTCCTATGTATAAATAAATTTTAGTATTGGTTTATTATTGTCGTATGTACTGAGATACAGTGAAAAGCTTCTGTTTTACGTGCCATAATAATAAAAGAACGTGAACTTACAATCTTTTGCTTCTACCAAAGGACTTAAATGTTACTACTTATAATGTAGTAACTTAAAGTTACTACTTTAAGGTGTTGGTCAGACCACATTTGGAGTATTGTGAGCAGTTTTGGGCCCCATATCTAAGGAACAGATGTGCTGGCGTTGGAGAGGGTCCAGAGGAGGTTTATGAGAATGATCCCAGGGAAGAAAGGGTTAACATATGAGGAGCGCTTGATGGTTCTGGGCCTGTACTCACTGGAATTTGGAAAGGTGAGGGGGGATCTCATTGAAACCTACTGAATATTGAAAGGCCTGGATAGAGTGGATGTGGAAAGAATGTTTCCAGTGGTGGGAGAGTCTAGGATCAGAGGGCACAGCCTCAGAATAGAAGGACATCCCTTTAGAACAGAGATGAGGAGGAATTTCTTTAGCCAGAGGGTGGTGAATCTGTGGAATTCATTGCCACAGATGGCTGTGGAGGCCGAGTCATTTGGTACATTTAAAGTGGAGGTTGATAGGCTCTTGATTAGTAAGGACGTCAAAGGTTACGGGGAGAAGGCAGGAGATTGAGGTTAAGGGGGAAAAATAAATCAGCCATGATCGAATGGTAGAGCAGACTCGATGGGCCGAATGGCCTAATTCTGCTCTTATGTCTTATGATCTAGTATAAATAGCAGAATATTATTTCATGACTTATAAAGAACTTCTTCCTTAGTGACTTGGCAAAAAGGAGTTATTGCATTGACTCAGTAGCTTATATGTGCAATAGTGAGGTTGGAAGTGCAAATAATGCCTCTGAATTAGTAGTTTGCAATGAAATGATGGGGAAAAAATGATCTAGCAATCTCTGTGATGTTAACTTTCCACTTTCCGACAGGTGCTGCTGTAAAATGTTTGTTGAAAGGGATATTTGGAGTCCAAAGGCTGTGATATCTTCAAGCTGACGAAACAATCCTCACAGGGGCACTGAGGAAATATTTTGGATTTCTTTTTAAAACATCAGATTGTGCTAGATATAGATTGGAGCACATGCATATGATTAAAGTAGAAGTATTATAAATAAATTATTTTTTCCCAAAATCCTTTAGTCCTTGAAATATTTGTGCAAGGCAAATACAGATATATGCAATTAGTCTTTTAGGCTTGATAGTTTGCTAAGCAATAATAATAGCTTAGCTTGCCATTAAAGATTCACGTCAACTCAATTTAACTAAGTGTTCCAAGTTTTTTCACAGTGGGACTAGTTCATAAAACACTAAATTTGCATCAGTTCAAATGACTTCAGCTTCATTGCACTGAAGCAGGCTGCAGACAGCACAGCCTGGGATGATACACTGGATTGGTGACAGCAGGATCTTAGACTTAAGATGCACATTTGAAAACCCAGGCTGATGGAGTGACAGTGTGGATGGAGTAATGATGGCAAACTTGGTAGTTTTGTCATCATTCATTGGGTCCATATAATCCAACTGGTTCACACAAATAGTCCCATGCGTCAACAATTATTGTGGTAGAGAATTTCCTTGTTGCTGTGTTAGTAAAATTTTAAATTAATGGCCTCTCCTTATCACCAACTGGAGGGAACTTTCCAAACAAGACTTCTTATAATTTTGTGCTTATTGAATCTCTGACTCTTTGACTTTGATCTACTCCAACCATAAGTAATATTAGGCTGGGGATTTCTTTGCAGCTGCTCCCATTACCAAAGGAACCATCTAGATAAGTTGCAGCAGTTCTGATGATATCCCTTGTCCTAGCATCTCCAGCCTCTCCATTAACTATAAAATCTATTCCCCTGACAATATCTGGGCGAACTTAGCAATTGAATTCAGTATTAAGAATCTGCCCAACCATTAATTTTAATGTATGGAATGCTCAGAGCACCCTAGTAGTAAATCTCTCCCTTCATTGCCTGATACATCCATCTGTCATCACACCCCATGTTGTCAGCTGGCTTTTCCTGCATTTCACAACACCAAGAGTAATCCTCATTTTCTTAACAGCACCTCCATATTTATTTAGTGCCTTCGGCATAACAAAATATCTCAAGCTGTTATGCAGGAGAAAATAAATTAAATTTTGACACCAAGCCAAGAGGCAAGTTGCAAAGAGCATTTTAAAGGAGGAGAAAATGGTACTGAGGTGGGGACATTGAGGATTACCATCATCCTCGGGGCACCGTTGCTCAAAAACCTAAGTCACTTAAGTACAATAGTTACAAGATTGGGTCCCAGACTAGATATATTGCAGCAAAATTTTTTCTTATCATTCTCTTCGATAATAGATTCTAACCATTAATGCACTTTTCTTGTGACCAGGGAGATGAAGGAAAACCAGGCCTTGTTATATGCAACCAAGCTTGTACTTCAGAATTCATTCTCTCACTCCCTGTCTCATGCAGGGGGATTAATGGAAGAGCCAGAGGAGAAATCAGACTATGAATGAGAATAAGTAGTTAGAATGGAAGATGAAGATGTCAATGCTGACCGAAAGGAATGGGGACACACTTTTGGATCAAGAAGCTGAGGATCCAATAAGAAAGCCCCAAGAAGAGTAGGTGCAGGGTGCAATGGAATACATAGGACAGTGTGCTGGAAATACTGGGTTGAGTGAAGATACTGCAAATCAGAGTGAAAAAGGCCCCACCAGCAGGTCATGTTTACTCCAGGGATGGAGTGGAGGCCTGTAGTACCTGGCAGGAGAAACTGGTCTCTTGTCTTTATTAATGTAATTGGTACCTTCAGGTCCAGTGCAGATTGCTGACCACAAAGTGATTCCAGAGGCATGGCAGGAACAAACTGTCTGCTCTACATTACTTATGTGGGCCCTGTAAAAACTTAAGCTAGATTGCAAGCTGATGGACTCCTACTCATTTACCAAGGCTTGTCACAGTCTAGGAAATCAGTTTGAGCTTCTAGTCTGATTAGTACCACAACAGGCAGTGAATTTATCCACTGAGCCAGTGCAGACCTGTGTTATTCAAATCTGAAACAAAATCCTCTGAAGGTTTTTAGAAAACCCTTCAAAGGCACGATTATTGATGCAATACACATTTTAGCCGGTCATGATAGTTGAAGATCATTATCAGTTTTCAGTACAATGTTCCACTGACTATTTCCAGTCCCTTTTAAACCACCCACGCCATTACAAATAATGTTTGCCATTCAGTACGCCATAGATCTCAAAATTTGCTGCCCATCTCCAAGCTTTGTACAGCTCTCACAACAGTAGGATTTATTTATCCTTGTTGTCTGGGTGAACTTGAACAGAGAGGCTAAAGGCTGAGGTTCAGTGTGGTCACCTGATATGCCAGCCATTTGTTCATCCTTTGAAAAGATATGTGCTTTAACTGAGTGGTACAATATAAATAGAAAGGAAAATAGGTATGTGCCTGGAATGCCAAAAGGAGTTTGTGTTTCCATTAAACATATAACCAGAATCTGTGCAAAAGACTCACTTATTTTGTTTTTCATTGGACTTTCTGTATTTCAATCCCAGGGTTTTTCTTATCATGTTGTTCAAATTTTGATTGTCCAATTTGGCGATGCCTTCTCTGTCTGCCGCCATGCTGTCCATGATGTAAGAGTGCCATCGTGATGTCCCATGTCCTATTTTCAGTGATTGCTGCCACAGTGATGCTCGGCATAACCACACACACAGAGAACAGTTCATTCTTGTTGCTAGGCAACATACAAAGCTGACAGTGGAATTAAAGGGTGCGAGCTGTGAGAGGATTTATAAAATGTTTCTCATTTATTTCCAGATCTCTCTCTTTTTAGATGCAGATGACTGTTTCATTGTTTACTTCTGTGCTTCCTGCAGTGAGGTTCACAGTTCCCCTCAGTCCCAATGTTAAAAAAAAATGATTTTCCAATTGGAAATATTCCTGCTATTTTGTGGGTTTTGTTTTGGAGGCAAAGAATAATTAGAGGAGGAGGCCAGAATAACCAGGCACCAGGAGATGCTCAGGATGCACCTTCATTCCAAAAAAGACAAATCCAGTCCTTCATACCTCCAGCTGACTTTCCAGCATTGATTGCTGAGGTTGATATTCACCGAGGGAGCCAGCAATGCATCCTGCTTCATTCTGCAACCAAACGGATACCCATCTATGTCAATGGGATCGCATTATTTGAAGCTGTTAAAGTTAAACTTGTTCTCAAGTCTTAATGGCACAGGCAACAATGCTCTGCCCAGGAATGTAAGAAACTGCAGAGAGTTGTGGACACAGCCCAGCGCATCACGGACACCAGCCTCCCCTCCTTGGACTCTGTCTTTACCTCTTGTTGTCTTGGTGAAGCAGCCAGCATAATCAAAGACCCCACCCACCTGGGACATTCTCTCTTCTCTCCTCTTCCATCAGGTAGAAGATACAGGAGCCTGAGGGCACGTACCACCAGACTTAAGGACAGCTTCTACCCCACTGTGATAAGACTATTGAACGGTTCCTTTATACAATGAGATGGACTATGACCTCATGATCTACCTTATTGTGACCTTGCACCTTATTGCACTGCACTTTCTCTGTAGCTGTGACACTTTACTCTGTACTGTTATTGTTTTTACCTGTACTACCTCAATGCACTGTGTAATGAATTGATCTGTACGAACGGTATGCAAGACAAGTTTTTCACTGTACCTCGGTACAAGTGACAATAATAAACCAATACCAATAAACCAATACCAATACCTTAGCTGTGCCATTAAAATTTGCTTTTTTTTTCTTAATGCATAAGATTGGGCATTGCTGGCAAGGTCTGAATTTATTGTCAAAGAAAGGCTTCTCCTTCTGGTACATGTGTTTGTCAAGAAGATCTAGAAAGAGGTGCAGTGGTCTTTATTGCGGTTCATCTGATACAGCTGTGTACCACAGGATCCTGTGTTCTACAGGCTGTTCCCAAAGACAGAAGCAGACAAATATCAACTGCTGCTGGAAGGTTAGCAGCTCTGTGAAAGATGCTCCCTAAGTTGCCTGAAACTTGCTGATTTTCCAGTTCAAGATACTGCCCACAACTTAGTGTTAGAGACTGGTGCATTCCAAGGTCCAGGACCAAATGCTGAGGTACGCACTGAAGCCTGGTGCAGCCGCAGCAGAGACTCAATGGGGAAAGTCCACAGATTAAGGCCTTCACACCATTGAATGTTGTGGGGGAGTGTGAAAAACATTGGATATCCTTTACAATCCATTACTAGTCCATCAGGTCCCACATCTATCTCAACTACTCTTCATCCTACCCTACTTCCTGAAAGGAGTCTATTCCATTCTCCCAGTTCATCCATCTCATTTGCTCCAATGATGAGACTTTCCATTTAAGTGTCTCTAAAATGTCTTCCTTCTTCATGAACTGTGGCTTCCCCTCTTCTATTATTAAAAAGGCTCTTGACCACATCTCAGAGACACAAGAGATTCTACAGATGCTGGAATCTGGAGCAACACACAGAAAATGCTGGAGGAACTCAGCAGGTCAGGCAGCATCTATGGAGGGAAATAAGTAGTCGATGTCTCAGGTTGAGACCCTTCATCAGATGAAGGGTCTCGGCCTGAGACGTCGACTGTTTATTTCCCTCCATAGATGCTGCCTGAACTGCTGAGTTGCTCCAGCATTTTCTGTGTGGTGCTTGACCACATCTCATCCATTTCCCCCTCTCACTCTATGAGGATAGAGTTGCCCTAGTCCTCACCTTCCGTCCCACCGGCCTCCGCATTCAACAGCTTATTCTCTGCAATTTCCACCTTCTCAATTTTGTCAGAGAGCAGGCATTAGAAAAGTTGAAATTGGGAAGGTGGTGATTTAGACCCAGCAACAATAAAGGAACAGCCACAATTATAATTGTAATTGGTGAACCTGTGACTCAGGCAATTTTCAATTGAGATGAAGTGAAGTCAGCTGACTGGACCAGTACCAACAGTGTTTAAAAAGGAGACTGGGAGACTGAGAAACTACATCATGAGTTGTACAGGTCTGCCCACAGAGTGCAATGTGCTTCATTGAGTAGGGTATATGGGAGCTTCCCAATTGGGTTGACAGTTTGATGGTGTTGACAGCCATTTAGGAAATGCATTGTGAGTCCATTGACACTTTTATAGTTCAGATACAGTATGAGAGCAGACCCAGAGGATAATAGAAATGCAGGCTCAACAGTTGGTTAGACCATTATTCAGTTAGGATCATACAGGCATTTCTACCATGTGGAAGGAAATGCAGGAACTGGGGATGGTGAGCCTGATACTGAACCTTCAGGTTTTCTGAATGGTTGGAAAGTGGATTATCAGAGTTTTACTGTAGTATCCTTACAAACAGGCACTGGGAAAAGGAGGATTACCAGCAGTTTAACGTAAAAGTAATTCCTAACTACTTGGATTACACTTTCAGCGACTCTTCTCTAAAGTAGGATATATGGCAGGGGAACTCGGACTTGGCAGCACCAAGGGCCAAGCCAAACAGTGACATTGCTTGTCAATTTCCAATCTCCTCCCTCTCCGCCTTCTGCTTGTAGATGAGGAAAATGTTGCTCAAGGATTCTGACATGTTGCCAGACAGAAGCACGACACTGTACACTTCCAGGGCCCATCCAGTCCCACAGCGCCAAGTACAACTCCACTGGTCAGTTGTCACTTCTGGCAGTTTCATTCATCTCAAAGGAACAAGATGCAGGACAGGAGGTTCCATGAGGTTCTACAGTCCATGTTCTTCCATCAAACACACTGCATTAAAGGATCCACAGATCCTCAGTATATCTGGCTTTGAGGATACTACCAAGCCTCTTCTGTAAGTCTACTGGTCACAGCGATTCATCTGTGGACCTTTCGGAAGAAGAAGCATGAACATGTATTTCCAGAAATATACTTTATTGATAATATATAGTAAATAAAATTGGGACATGTTACTACCTCCATTAATTGTACCAGCAATTCAATCCTTTCCCTTCCAATGCATCAATGCCACTAATGTTACCTTCTTAAACTGCTCTTTCCGTGGTCACCCTCTTGATCCTAATATACTGATAAAATGCCTTGGGATTTTCCTTAATCTTGTCTCCCAGTAATATTTCACAGATCTGTTAAATATTTACTATGTAGGGAGAGATACCTCGAGTTAAATCGGCTTATGTTATCTTTGGCCTATTTATTAATGACTAAACAGAAGTAATCCTTAATTGTCATCTTCATGGAGTGTTATGTTGTCGTCGTGGCTATCCCTTGAGGTCGAGGATGATGGTCTTCATTCCGTTGATCTACTTATGGGCTCTCAAGTGGTTTATGAGTCCAATCTTGGCTCATACAGAGCGAAGACGCCTGTGCGTGTATTTGTTTAATGTGTACTTGATGTTGCACTACAAAAAGCACACGATACTTCACAAATCAACCGATTCCAATGGCATGGAAACCATGACGATTGGAGCTGATGGATTTGTTGTAGCCTTCATCTGCCTTCACAGCCGTTGAGTTCGAAGTAACTTCGTCCGCCTGTTCCACCGTTGAGGTCTTGGTTGGACTGTTCTTTGTCAGGGACCTCACCATTGACCTTACTGCCATGGGTGACCCTACCAGGAGCATAGCTCCAGACGGCATCACTCTCGGGATCCCAGGACCACACAAGCTTCTCCACCACAACAAGGTGACTATCCACGGAGAAGACTGTTACGTAAAATTAAACGACATTTTTTTTGTAGTCGGGGCCTCTAATCCCCATGGATGTGAGAGCTTTTGGGCGATAACAGTTCATTCTCGATTTATGCTGCAGAGGGCCCTGTTCAGTTTTTGTGACTGACCTTTTGAGGCCCCGAGGGCGACCCCAAATTTCCCGATCCTGAGGGCAGAGGAGAAAGAGAAGTGGGGCTGCCCGAGAGGGGAAGCAGCGCAGCGAAAGAGCGGGAGATTTTCGCGGGTTCCTCACTCCCGCCAGCGGCAACGCTGCAGAGTGCAGACAACGCAAAGGGTTAAAGCAGCAACGGGCTGAGACATTTACTACAGGTCATGCTTCTGGTAAGCAACTCTCCAGTAGGTGGAGAATAATACCTCAGCACTATTAATTCAGACTCTGAAATTGGCGGACTTTTCCAGACACACAGTTAGTCTCAGCCAAGGGTCTCTAGGGGTTGCCAATGTCCTTTTCCCGGTCATCTGATTGGCTGGAGCCCGAGAACCAATTAGCGTTGTGGAGCGGGGCTTCCCGGTGTTTAAAAAGGAGGACTGGCCAGTCTCGGTGACCGTTTCGTTGTGCTCGGTGAAGGGGGATGGGGGGGGGGACAGCTTGGATCAAGCCGCCCGGAGGGGAAGCGGCCGGCAGGGGAGCCCGGCCCGGGCACAGTGAAGAGGGAGATCCGTGTGGCATCAGCAACCCACCAGCGCCTGGTGTGGGAGGTCGCTCAGGTTTGGGATCTTCATGGCTCTGCAGGTGGCCACCGAGGCGCAACCTGGCTGGGCTCTGAGGAGACCACCTTGTGCAACGTCCTCGCCAAGTGAGTCAATATATCCAAAGACATGCAGCTGGCCCGCTGAGACTCACCCTCGGCCCAACAAGGGCTCTTCTTAGAGCCATTGACAAGAGCTGTGATTTTCTAACCGAAACTATTTTGTCTTGTTTTTATTTCACATTTGCGAACGTTTAATTACAATAAAGTTGCGATCTACTGTATACGATGTTCGCGGGGGGTAGGATCCTGAGGAAGTTCCCTGTCGCGCAATACCTGAGGAGGCGGAAGGATGGTCGACGTTTCGGGTCGGGATTGCACATCAGGACATTGTAGAGCAGAAATAGCCAGTATAACGGAGTGAGCGAGTGGCAAAACGGGCCGAAAGGTGGAACCAGCTGAGGGTGGGGATAATGGGTAGATGGAGCCAGGTCAGGGAAGGATGGAGTTGGGTGATGGTGGTGGACACATGAGGGAAAAAAGGCGGATGATGATGCAGGGCGGGGGAGGGTGTGTGAGGATGTGAAGATGCAGGAGACTGCAGATAAGCAAGGATGGTGAAAAGTATAACCAGAAAAGGGAGCAATGATGGGCAGATGGAGCTGGGGAACATTGCAAATCTGGGTTATTGGAATGAAGGGTTTTGGGAAAAGGGGTGAGAGATCCCAGGTGGATCAAGAGAAAGGAAGATAGGGTGTGGGTTACCTGAAATTGGAAAATCTAGCTTTCATAGCATTGGGTTGTAGACTACCCAGATGGCATGAGTTCTTGTTGGCATTTTGTGTCACCTTGGCATTGGAGGAGGCTGAGGACAGACAGGATAATGTGAGAACAAGGGATGTGCAACTAGGAGCTCCAGAATGCCATTGGATAGAGAGCAGATGCTCAGCAAAATGGTCGCTTAATCTATGCTTCGTTTCTCATATGTAGAGAAGGCTACATCAAGAACAATAAATGCACCTCCAACCTCATCTGTTGCATGAGATTCTGCCCAACCTGGAAATGCTGTTTAGGTCCCTGGATGATGGTGATGGAGGAAGTGTCCTGCAGAAATGGGTGGGGAGAGGAAGGTTACAAATTTGTTATATATACCAAGGTGCAATGGAGCGAACAGTATACATGATGATAAATACAGCCACGACTGCGAGCAACAGAATAGTGCAAAGATAGTACTGCAATCTGAAGTAGTGCAAAAAGAAATGTTAAAGTGACAGTAACAAAACAACTGAGTGAGGTAGAATTGAAAGTCAGAATGTGGCAGCACTACTGGGAAGGGGATGTGAAAGAAGTGATTTGGCTCAGAAGTCTGATAGCAGTGGGGAAGATGTTCATAAGCTTGGTTGTTGGGGCTTTCAAGCTACTGTTTTTTTCCTCTGAGAAGGCAGGAGAGAAAAGGGAATGGCAAGGGTGCCAGGCATCCTTGACAATACTATTAGCCTTTCTGAAACAATGCACCATGAAGATGGACTGGATGGAAGGAAGTATCAAGACTGTGATGGACTGGGCTGTGATGAAACTCATCAGAATACTTTCTAGAGCACATCTGTAGTAGTTCAAGAAAATCCTTGTGGATAAGCCAAATCTTCTTAGACACCCAAGAAACTACATACACTGTACCAGTATGGAGGGACCAGAGGTTGCTGGTGATATGGATACCAAGGAACTCAAAGCTGTCAATCATCTCTACAGCAGCTCTGTTGATAAGGACACAGTTGTGTTCACCCCCTGCTTCCTTAGGTCAACAACCAGCTCACTTGCTATTTCACAAGGCTTGTGATCTCTTTCTTGTACTCTGTCTCATCATTGTTGTTGATCCAGCCTATAACAGTGGTATCATTGGTGAACTTTGAGCTGGTGCTGTATTTGGCCACACGGTTATGGGTCTACAGGGAGTAGAGCAGGGGACTGAGCACACAACCCTGGGGAGCACCAATGTTGAGGGTCAGGATCGATGAAATGTTATAACCAATTCTGAGCAATTGAAGTCTGCCAATCAAGAAGTCTAAAAGCCACCAAAGTCTAGGAGATTAGAGATGAGCTTATTAGGTATTATGATGTTGAAAGCTGAGTTGTAATCAATGAATAACATCTTGATATGTATTCTTATTACTGAGGTGATTCAGAGCTGGATGTAGTACAAGGGAGACGGTGTCCTCTGCAATTTTCCTGTATGCAAATTGCAAAGTGTCTAGATTGTCTGGGAGGCTGGCACTGATGTGGGCAATTACTAGTGTCTCAAAGCAATTCCTTATGGTCAATGTTAAAGCTACTGGTTGGTAGTCATTGAGACAGGACACCACTTTTCTTGGGGACAGGAATGATGGAGGTTTCCTTAAAGCAGATAGGGACAGTAGACAGTTAAAATGAGAGGTTGAAGATGTCAGCAAAGATGGTGGCCAATTGATTGGTGCATGATTTCAGAACCTGTCCGGGGACTCCTTCCGGTCCAACTGCATTATGAGAGTTTACCTTCATGAAGGCAGATCTCACTTCTGCCACTGAGATGTAAGGGAAAGAGCCAGCAGCAAATGGGGGGCTGTGTATTGGTGGAACTTTGTTTTCCTGCTCAAAACAGGTGTAGAAGGCATTGGGCCGGTCTGGTACAGATGTGTCATTGCCAGAGATGGTCCCCAATTTCAGCTCATATTCTGTGATGGTATTCAATCCCTTCCACAGTCACCTGGCATCTGCCTGATTGAATTGAGCCTCCAGCTTTCTCTTGTATTCTCTCTTGGCATCCCTGTTAGCTTTACAGAGATCATACTTGGCTTTCTTGTACAGTGTGGGGTCATCCCTCCTGAAAGGACTTTAGCAGAGAGTGGATCTCTCAATTCTTCCAACATTTCTGGTTAGGATAGACCCTAACTGTCTTCATAGGAATGCAATTATATTCATTCAGGTTGGATGAAATGGTCTTGCAAATGTTCCAGTCCATTCACTCAAGACAGTCCTGAAGTAGACCCTCAGCCTCCTCAGACCACTGTTGTAATACTCTTTACATTGGTGCTTCGTGCTTCAATCTCTGTCTGTTGGCTGGCAGGAGCAGCACTGACAGATGATCCAACTAGCTGAAGTGAGTGCAAGGGATGAAGCAATAGGTGTGTTTGATGGTTGTGTATCAGTGGTCTAAAGTGTTAGCCCCCTGCGTAGGGCAGGAGAATACTGGTGGTATTTGGAGTGTACATTCCTGAAGTTTGCTTGATTGAAGTCCCCATCAATGATGAAAAGGGCATTGGGGTTTACTGTCTCAGGAGAGCTGATGGCTGAGTATAATTTGTTCAGTGCCACTTTGACATTGGCTTGAGGTGGTGTGTAGATTGCCAACCAGATGGTAGAGGTGAATTTGGTTGGTGGATAAAAGTGACAGCAGTTTACCAATTGGTATTTCCAGTCGGCAGAGCAGAATTGAGCTAAAACTGAAAAATCAGTGCACCACAAGGCATTGATTATAAAGCAGATGCTGCCACCTTTCTCCTTGCGTGAGGATATTGTGCAGTCCATGGAAAAGATAGGGAGACATACAGGTTGTACGGAAGGGTCAGGTGAGTCATGGGTGATTGGTGGTGGAATCACATTGCAGCTGGCAAAGGATGATGTGCTATACGCAGAGGCTGCTGAGGTGAAAGGTGAGGACCAAGAGAACTCTATCTGGTGGGGGGGGGGGGGGGTGGTGGTGGTGGTGATGGTGCCGTGAGAGCATGAGTCCAGGGAATGTGAGTGAGGGATCCATCAACCATAGGTAGTCATATTTCCTGAAAAAGGAGAACACTTCAGATGTCCTGGAATTGGAAGCCTCATCTTGAAAACAGATGGAGAAACTGAGAGAAAGGGATGGTGTCCTTACTAGAAACTGGGTGGGAAGAGATGTAGTTGAAATGGCTGTGGGAGTCAATGGGTTTATATTAAATGTCAGTCCATGGAACATTACAGCACAGGACCATGCCTTTTGACCCACAGTGTCTGCACCAGCCATGATGCCAGATTAAACTATTGGTATTGGTTTATTATTGTCACTTAAACCAAGGTACAGTGAAAAACTTGTCTTGCATACTGTTCATACAGATCAATTCATTACACAGTGCATTGAGGTAGTACAGGGTAAAAACAATAACAGAATACAGAGTAAATTCACTACTACAGAGGAAGTGCAGTGCAGGTAGATAGTAAGGTGCAAGATCAATAACAAGGTAGATTGTGAGGTCAAGAGTCCATCTTATCGTATAAGGGAACTGTTCAATGGTCTTATAATAGTGGGATAGAAGCTGTCCTTGAGCCTGGTGGTATGTGCCCTCAGGCTCCTGTATCTTCTACCTGATGGAAGAGAAGAGAGGATGACCTGGGTGGGTGGGTTCTTTGATTATGCTGGCTGCTTCACCAAGGCAGCGAGAGGTATAGATGAAGTCCATGGAGGGGAGGCTGGTTTCCATGATGTGCTGAGCTGTGTCCACAACTCTCTGCAGTTTCCTGTGGTCCTGGGCAGAGCAGTTGCCATACCAAACCATGATGCATCCAGATAGGAAGCTTTCTATGGTGCATTGATAAAAGTTGGTGACTGTCAAAGGGGACATGCCAAATTTCTTTAGTTTCCTGAGCAAGAAGAGGTGCTGGTGAGCTTTCTTGGCCATGGCATCTATGTGGTTGGACCAGGGCAGGCTATTGGTAATGTTCACTCCTAGGAACTTGATTCTCTCAACCTCAGCACCATTGATGTAGACAGGTGCATGTACACGGCCCCCTTTCCTGAAGTCAATGACCAGCTCTTTTATATTGCTGACATTGAGGGAAAGGTTGTTGTCATGACACCATGTCACTAGGCTCTCTATCTTCTTCCTGTACTCTGACTCATTGATATTTGAGATATTGACCACTACAATGGTGTCATCTGAAAACTTGTAGATGGAGTTAGAGCAGAATCTGGCCACACAGTCATGAATATATAGGGAGTAGAGTAGAAGGCTGTGGATGCAGCCTTGTGGGGCACCAGTGTTGAGAATTATTGTGCTGGAGGAGTTGCTGCCTATCCTCACTGATTGTGGTCTGTTGGTCAGGAAGTCAAAGATCCATTTGCAGAGGGAGGTGTTGAGTCCCAGGTCTCAGAGCTTGGTGATGAGTTTGTTTGGAATTATGGTGTTGAAGGCAGAGCTGTAATCAATAAACAATAATCTAACGTAGGTGTCTTTACTGTCCAGATGCTCCAGAGATGAGTGTAGGGCCAGGGAGATGGTATTCGCTGTAGACCTGTTTCAGTGGTTGGCAAATTGCAGTAGGTCCTGGTTTTCTAGGAGACTGGAGTTAATGTGTATCGTGACCAGCGTTGCGAAGCACTTCATGATGGTGGACATCAGAGCCACTGGACGGTAGTCATTAAGGCATGTTACCTTGGTTTTCTTAGGTACTAGGATGATCGCAGTCTTCTTAAAACAGGTGGGAACCTCAGATTGAAGCAGGGAGAGGTTAAATATGTCTGCAAATACCCCTGCCAGCTGATCAGCACAATATTTGAGGACACGGCCAGGGACACCATCTGGGCCAGATGCTTTCCTCGGGTTCACTCTCCAGAAGACTGATCTTATGTCCTCAACGGTGACCACGGGTTCAGTTGCATTGAAGGCTATCAGTGTGGGTGGTGACAAACCAATCCCCTTCTGTTCAAAACGTGCATAGAATGTGTTAAGCTCAGCCGGAAGGGATGCGCTGTTGTTGACTATGCTGCCCGACTTCGTTTTGTAGCCGTTATAGCGTGTAATCCCTGCCACAATTGACAGCTGGTCTGAGACTATTTTGAACTGGTACTGTCTCTTGGCATCTCTGATAGCTTTAAGGAGGTCATATCTCAATTTCTTGTAAAGGTCAGGGTCAGCTGAGTGGAATGCAGCAGTGCTCGACTTCAGTAGGGAGTGGATCTCCCGGTTCATCCATGGTTTCCAGTTTGGGAACACTCATATTGTCCTCTTTGGTACACAGTCCTCAACACTTGCTGATAAAGTCTGTGATGGTGGTGGCATACTAATCTAGGCTGGCAGCTGAGTCTTTGAACATGGACCAGTCCACTGAATCAAAGCAGTCACATAGAAGCTCATCTATTTCCTCAGACCAGCACTGTATGACTCTCTGTACTGGATCCTCCTGTTTCAGTTTCTGTTTGCATGCAGGGAGAAGGAGCACAGATTGGTGGTCTGATTTACCAAAGTGAGGGTGAGGGGTGGCTCGGAAGGCATCTTTGATGGTTGTATAGCAATGCTTAAGGGTGTTAGGGCCCCCGGTGTGACAGGAGACATGCTGGTAGTACTTTAGTAACACACTCTTGAGGTTGGCCTGCTTGAAGTCACCTGCAATAATGAAGGTGGCCTCAGGGTATCCTGTTTCAAGGCTGTTGACCAGATTATAGTTCATTGAGTACAGGCTTCATGTCCATCTGGGGTGGAATGTAGACTGCCATCAGGATAGCTGAAGTGAACTCCCATGGTGGGTTGTATGATTGACACTTCACCGTCAGATATTCCAGGCTGGGTGAGCAGGAGCTCGCCAGGACTGTCAAGTCCAAGCACCATGAGTTATTGATTAAGAAGCAAACCCCTCTGCCTCTGACTTTGCCCAAGGACACTGTACAGTCCATTCGGTGGATTGAGAAGCCCTCAAGTTGTATGGCACAGTCAGCTAAAGCAGGTGTAAGCCACGTTTTGGTGAGACTAATTCCATTTGCCTGCACATGGTCTATATCCTTCCATTATCCGCCTGTTCACGTGCCTGTCTAAATGCCTCTTAAGTGTTGCTATCATATCTGCTTCTACCATTTCCTAACAGAGTGTTTCAGGCATCTACCACTTGTGCATGTGTGAGATTATATAAAAACTTGCCTTGTAAATCTCACTTAAACCTTTCCTCTCTCAGTTTAAAGCCAAGCACAACTCCTTGACATTTCCATCCTGGGGAAGACTATCTACTATATCTATGTCTCTCATAGTTTTATATACTTGTATCAGGTTGCCTCTCAGCCTCCAACACTCTAGAGAAAACAATACAAGTTTGTCCAACCTCTCCTTAATACTCTTTAATCCAGGCAACAGCCTGGTGAAACTCTTCTGCAACCTCTCCAAAGCCTCTACATCCTTCCTATGTATGGCAACCAGAACAGCACACTAGACTAACCAAAGTTTTATATAGCTGCAACATATAAGACTTTAATACTCAGTGCCCTGACTGATGAAGGCAAGCATGCCATACACCACCTTTACCACCTTATACACTTGTGTTGCTATTTTCAGGGAGCTATAGACTTGCAACCCAAGACACTCTGTATGTCAATTCTCCAAATAGTCCTACTATTTATTGTATACTTTCATCTTACATCTGACCTCCCAAAATACAACACCTCACATTTGTCTGAATTAAACTCCATCTGCCATTTCTCTGCCCATATTTCCAACTGATCTATATCCTCTCTATCCTCAACTATGCCAATTCTTGTGATGTCTGTAAACTTGCTGATCAGCCCACCTACGTTTTCATCCAAGTCATCCATATATAACATATAAAACAAACAACAGGGATCCTGACATTGATCCCTGTGGAACACCATCAGTCACAGACCTCTAGTCAGAAAAACACCCCTTCACCATTTTGAATCCAATCGATTTAAGTGACTGTGGATCTCATGTGCCTTAAACTTCTGGATTAGCCTACCAAGAGGGACTTTGTTGAATGCTTTACTAAAGTCCATGTGGGATAATATCTACTGCCCTACCCTCATAAGTCCATGTTTTTCTAATGTAAATAAATCCTATCCCTAAGAATTTTTTCTTATAAAATCCCTACCACTAATGTAAGGCTAACCAACCTATAATTTACTGGATTATCCCTATTCCTCTTCTTAAACAAAGCAACAACATTGGTTATTCTTCAGCCCTCATCTGTGACCAAAGAGGATACGGAGATCTCTTTCAAGGTCCCAGCAATCTTTTCTCTTGCCTCTCTCCATAACCTGGGATACCTCTCTCAATAACCTGGGATAGATCCCATCAAGTCTTGGGAACTTATCCACCTTAATGTTCTTCAAGAGACCCAACACCTCCTCCTCCTTGTTATCAACATGCCCTAGAATATCAGCATACTCCTCCCTGATCTCAGTATCCTCTGTGTCCTTCTCTTTGGTCAATACTGTTGCCAAGTATTCATCTAGTACCTCACCTACAATTGTACACCATTTACATTAATGACCTAGAAGAAGGAACAGTACATAAGGTTTCCAAATTTGTAGATGAGGCATAAACATGTGATAAGGATACTGTTATTCGGCAACAGGATCTAAATAGACTGAGTGAGTGGACAAAAGACTGGCAAATGGAGTTGGAATAAGCAGAACTGACATTGACCCTGGGTTAGGATCATCCCAGGTTCCTGCCCCTGATTGTTACTGACTGACCCTGGGCTGATGCTAACCTAAAGTAGACCTCTTGGACAAGTTAGCATATTGGATCCGATATTGGAGCAAAGGGTGATACTGCAGGCTTGCTTTTGAGATTGAATGTGTGTGACTGGTGGTGTACCACAGGGATTGGTGCTGGCACCCTCACTTTGTTATATACAGTAAAAATTTGGGTGTGAATGTAGAAGATGATGAGTGAGTTTACCAATGACAGGAAAATTAGTGGTGAGGAGGGTAGTATTGGGTTGCAGGACGATATTGGTTAGTTGTTAAAATTGGCAGAGCAATAACAGATGGAATTCAATCCTGATAAGTTTGAGATGCATTTTGAGAGGACAAATGAAGCTAGAACATACAAATATAATGTTAGGAGCTGAGGGAATATTAAGGAACAGAGGGACCACGATGTACAAATCCAAAGGTCCCTGAAGGTGGCACTACAAGTAGATAAGGTGGTGAAGAGGCATCTGGGATACTTGCTTTCATTAGACAAGGCATTGAATATCAGAGCGGGGAGGCTATGGTTCAAGTTTATAAAATATTGGTTAGGCCACTACTAGAGTGCTCTGCACAGTTCTGACCATCAACCTATAGGAAGGAGATGATTGCACTGAAGATCGTGAAGTGGAGATTCACCAGGATGTTGCTTAGGATTGAATGTTTCAGCTTTGAAGTGGAGGATGCTGAGGGCGACCTGATAGAAGTATACAAAATTATGAGGGGTGTAGTCAGTGTAGATAGTAGGAAATTTACCCCTAAAGCACAGATCTCCAGAGCGTAAGTTTAAGGTAAGGGATAGATGATTTGGACAGGATTTGAGGAAAATACTTTTCACCCAGAGAGTGGCTGAAATCTGGAGGAGGGGGTGGTGGAGGCAGCATTTAACTATTTAGATTTGCACCTGAAACTCCATGACATGGAAGGCTACTAGCAGAATGCTGGGAAAAGGGATTAGTATAGAGAAATAGGGCAGGGAGCAATGGGATTGAAAGTTGGCAAACAATGTTACCAATTGGCCTGAACCAAGTATAGTTCAGACAAAAAGGGATAGATGTAAAATTTAAAACTCCAAACTAAATTGGCCAGTCGATGGTAAGTAAACTAGTTTCTAAGAATGCACCAATATATCCCCTGCCCTTTGGTAAATACTAAAATTCCTATAGTTCCTACTTGTAAGGACTTGTCCAATTTTTTTTAGACTTTAGGAATTAACACATCAGCAACCCTGGGAGAAAGGATGGGCAATGACTTCTTAAAAGACACTTTCAGAAAATGTTGCCCAAACATGTAGTGACCTGAGAAGCCCACTAGAGGGAAGCATTGTGCAGGATACAATACAATCCCAAATACAGAGGCAGCAAGTTCCAGAGAAACCTACTGCAGTCCCTGGACCTTTAGATCTAACAAATTCACCACCTCTTTAGAGAAAAAGGACAGAGGTACTGAGTTGAATCATGGCAGATCCATTTAACAAATAGGCTGCATGGTAGCGTAGCAGTTAGCGCGGCGCTATTACAGCGCCAGCAATCGGGGTTCGATTCCCGTCGCTGTCTGTAAGGAGTTTGTACGTTCTCCCGTGTCTGCATGGGTTTCCTCCCACATTTCAAAAGACGTACGGGTAGGTCAATTTGGGGGTTTAAAATGGGCGGTGCGGACTCGTTGGGCCGGAAGGGCTTGTTACCACGCTGTAAATGAAATTTTAAAAAAAATTCTGATAAGGTAAACAGTTCAGACATGCAGACAACAGGCCAAGTCCCGATTCAGGGTCTCGACCCGAAAAGGCGACAATTCCTTTCCTCCCACACACGCTGCTTGACCTGCTGAGTTCTTCCAGCAGATTATTTGTTGCTCCAGATTCCAGTATCTGCTGTCTCTTGTGTCTCCAGAAAACAACAAAACTAAATCCCAGTAATGAAATGGTGTATCCTCTGCCCCTACATAAATTAAAAATGGAACACATGTCTAAAACAAAACCAACACTCTGAAGTCCTAAAGAATGCATTCCTGAGCTTTTGGTCTGAACATGATATACCCCATCCCTTCTCCCCCTGCAACCCAGGCCCCAAATGCCCAGCTACCCAACCTCACACGAAAGTACTCATAGGATCCTCATCAAAATATCAAGTAGGTCTTCTCTTCAACAACATAATCCCGAACACTCCAATGTAACCCTAGTCTGGTAACAATATGGTCACATAGAGTTGGATTTTCTTAGTCATGCGGCATGGAAACAGGCCATTCAGCCCACTACATCCATGCCAACCAGTGGGGTCCCATCTGTATTACTCCCATTGTTCAGCACTTGGCCCATAGCCTTTATGTCTAGGCGATTCAAGTGCTTATCTACATACTTAAGTGCTGCCAGCAACTTTGCTTCCACCACTCTCTGGCAATGTATTCCAGGAACTCACCACTCTCTGGGTGAAAAAGGATCTGTTCTAAACATCTTACCTTTTACCCGTTGGTTTTATCTACCTCTGATATGAGGAAAAGTTTCCTGCAGTCTGTGCCAATCATGATGCCAAATTAAACTAATTCAACTTTCCTGCACATGGTCTGTACCCCTGCATGTTCGTGTGCCTGTCTAAATGCCTCTATCATATCTGCTTCCATGACCACCCTTGGCAGCACATTCCAGGCACCCACCACCCTCTGTGTAAAAAAACTTGCCCTGCACATCTCCTTTATACTTTCCCCATCTCACCTTACAGCTATCCCCAAGATGTACTTCCCCATGTCTTCATTTCATCTCACCCACAGTTGACAGGGTTCTCGACTAAATCTCACCCATTGCCTGCGCTTCTACTCTCACCCCATCTCCAACTACCAAAGTAAATGCTCCCCTTGCCCTCACCTTTGCCTCCGAATTAAACAAATCATCCTAACTTCCACCACCTTCAATGTGCTGCAACTACCAGGTAAATCTCCCTTTCCTCTCACCATTCACAAGATACACAAGAAACCAGCAATGGGAGTAGGCTACTCAGCCCTTCAAGCCTGCCCTTCCATTCAAAATGTTCATGGCTGTTCTGCCCCAGGCCTTACCCCATCCTCTGTGCCTGTTCCCCATAACCCACAATTCCCTGTTCCTTCAAAAATGTGTCTACAGTGTCCTTAAATACCTTCAGAGACCTAGTCTCCACAAACCTCCAGGATATTTGGTCATGGAAATCATGTAAAAGGAGATTGATGTCTTGCTGATATCATATACTTAAATGGAATGAAGACATTGTGTAATGTATTTGCAAATTTTATAAATGAAATACATATTTTAAAAAGCATCAAACTAGATGTTCCTGAGCTGTCTGATTCAATAACAGCTTAAAGGGACATTCAACTACATCATGTTGAACCTGTATCCTAATTTATTCCAAAAGTCCTGGAAATGTAACATACTCTTGCTTTCCAAAAATACTTTTCATGATTCACTTAAACTGCTGTCGTCAAGGAAAGAAAGACTTGCATTGAAAGAGAACTTTCTGCAATCTCAGGACATCCCAAAGGACCTTAACTCAATTAAGTACGTTTTGAAATGGAGTCACAATTGTAATACAGGAAACAAGGCAAACTTCCACTGTTCACAACGTAATAATGATCAGATAATCAGATGTAATGATATTAGTTGAAAGATAAATTCTGGCCAGGACACAAAAATAACTCTCTGTTCTTAGAAATAGTGCCACAGAGCCTTGAATATCACCTTGAGAAGGAAGACTGAACCCTTCACTTTAACATCTCATCTGAAAAACACCCACGTCAGTCCAGCAGTCATTCAGCACTGTATTAAAGCAACAGCATAGATTTTGCACTAAGCTCTTTGGAATTGGACTTGAACCCACAAACCTCTGGCTCAAGAGGGAAGAATGCCTCTTGCTGAGCCACAGGTGATACAACTCAAATGTTTCCATTTAGTCTCCATTAAACTTAGTAAAGTGCAATGGAAGAGCTCTGAAGAAAACCAAAGATTGGTTTAATACAACTGCTGGTCCATAATCTAGTGGTCACAAGAAATAAAGTGCTCTATGATCTAAATTTGTACGTAGTTATCAGACAGAAAGTTACTTCAGGCTGACTCAACTTTCAAATGACGTTTCCAAAATGTGCTGGAGTAGAAATGGTGCATAATGGAAATATGTAATTTACGCTCTGAATTATGCAGATTGATCAGTTAATTTCACACGTTTCAATTCAGATAAGGTCAGCATCTTAGATTTCTCAACTCATCCTCTGAAGCACCTGAAAGTTTAGATAGTTTCCTCAGTCAACATCACAATTCCTGTAATTGACCCCAGCTCTCTCCTGACCAAAGATAATCTTTTTGCTGATGAATGGGAGCGAGGGAATGAGTTAGAGTGGGAACGATGTAGTGCTGCCAGAGCCAAACACAGAGAGGCTTTCTTCCTTCACTCTTATTTCAGAGATGGAAGGACAAGGGGGTGGATGATGACTTAGTGCACAGGTATCAGGCGATAGTTAAATGACAGCCCATTATGCCTCTATAGAAGAGGCAGCGAACCAATCATTAGGTTTTACATTGCTGCAAAGTCAACATTTACTCCAATGTTTGAAGGCTTTCCTGAAATAAATCCCAGAGCTATGTTCCACAAGGTAGAAGGGGTATCTATTAATATAATTTGAAATTGGTTAAATTTTTCTGCAATATATGCCTTTATAAAATTCTATCTAGAATAACACATTTTTAGGCTAAGTTGCCCTAATGATATCTGTCTTTCCCTAACACTTCAGATAATCCACTACCTCTTGCCTGTATGTTCACCATCATCTGAATATCTCTCATCTTTCTTTGGAATTGCTGCTCTGTTTAGTTGGACACGTTTAGCAATGGATCTATGAAGATTCTTGCGTCTCTTTCAGACTGTACCTTCACCTTTTCAATACTATTACACTTTCTATTTTTCCTTGCCATACATAGCACATTCCACTTTTACCATTAAATTTCAATCTGTCATTGTTCCTGCCTTCTTCAACATTGTTCTTCAACATAACCTAACTGTTCTACATTGATTTTCACAACAGCTCGTGATTAATATGACAGAGGAAAGGCAAGCAGCCAGGGCTCCACTTCATGCAGAAATCTCACAGACGGACCATTTGCCACCAATAAAAATCAATGGGAAAGGGTTACAGAAGAGATTTTCAAGTGCCTCAGCACTGGTGGACTAATCCCTCCATCATTGTTGCCTATTCACATAAAAATATTAATGGCATTTAACTTTTCTCCACATTGGCAAGGCTACAATTGTGGAATCATTCCACAGCTAGTGCCTGGAATTCCTCATCTTTTCCCAAATCATTCTGCATCATTACTAATATTTTTTAATTAACTAAAGTATTTGTGCTTTTCTTTTCTATTTGTTGCTTTCCCTATGCCAAATATGCCAGATCTCTTATGTTTTTGTTCCAAAGTCCAACGTTACCAAAACGGAACAAATATTTTTCTTTGAATATCTGCTGTTGATGCAATAAAAAAAGGTAGTGGATAATGGGAGAGTATGGAGTTTGACAGTACTTCAGGATTCTGCCAACAAGTGCAGTATACAACAGCACAGTTATATCAGAGTGTAACAAATTATTGGATACATGTTCATAATAACTCAGATGAAACACAGAGCTCTAATAAAAATGGTGTGAATGTTGCCTTTGATGTGTAAAATTTGGTCTTGTCAGTGATGATTCGAGTGGGCAGTATATCTTTTAACCACAAGGTGGCATAATTTGGCAGCAAGAAGCTAGGTTCTATGTTCAAGACAGTCATCAGAGCAAAGGAATTGCTTGATGATAAAACTTAAAGGTTTGCATTCTGCATTCCAGTAGTGGGTATGATGATATTTGTGGGTGTTGATTCATTTCAGTGAGCTGTATTCATAACTATGTCTGCAACTGTTCCAGAAATGACACAACAAAACCCCAGTGCTGGACAACTTTGGGAACCAAAGGTCCTACGTTGAATTTTTTCCCCAAACTTGCTACAGTCATCACATCCAGTCATTTTACACCTACTTTCTACAATACCTTGGTGCCTTACTACAGCAAACAATTGGCTCAATATGAAATTTTACTCAAGGGTCCATGCAGTCCCATTTACTTAAAATTACCTGCTTATAGAATGAAATGCCAGGAAATTTTCTTAGAATTTTTCTATATTTCTATTTTTTTCTTCTATTTCAATTTTTCAATTCTACTGAGAAATTTTCATCCTACTTCTTCATGGATTATGTAGGCTGATCCTGGGATCTTGGTTTAGAGATACCAGTTGTTAGAAAACCTTTAGAGTGAGTTTAGCCTGGAATAGGGCCATTTGATTTTTTAAACATTTATCTTTCAGGATATGGCCTGCAGTGACAAGGCCAGCATTCAGTGACCAGCCTCAATTGCCTTGGATTGATGTGGATGGTTTACCACAACATTTGAGTTAATCATCTCTGGTGTCACATGTAGGTCCAACCAGGTAAGAATGACAGGTTTTCTTCTTTGGAAGGAAGGCTTTAGTGAACCAGATAGGTTTTTAAGACATCCCAGTAGGTTTGTGCCTATCATTACTAAAGACATTGTGTAAAAATATTCCAGATTATTTTCCAAATTTAAATTCCACAGGTGTCGTAGTAGGATTTGAACTCAGGTCTCAGGATTGAATATGGGATTGTTAATCCAGTAATTTAACTGCCGCATCACCATCACCAAAGATCTATCCTCATTGCAGGGAGCTGCATTTGCATATAGGCATTCCTACCAGGAATCAGCAGAGCACCGAAACTGATTTTTCTCCCCCACCTTGGCCTTGAGACAACGTGACCAACTGCAGCAATGGCTGAGCTGGCTGACAGCTGAATCAACAGGAATCAAGCAGTGACCTTCAGCAGTTCCTCCAGCATCATCGTGTTCTTCATCTAGATTCCAGCATCTGCAGTCCTTTGTTTTTTTCTAGTGACCTTCTAATTTTCATGTACCTGCTGAGCTACAGATGAGTTCTGTAAAGTTTACATATGAAAGGATTGTAGAATGGCAGTTCATGATTTTATAAACGCTTCACCTTTCAACAACTTTGCAAATTTTCCTATAATTGGAATTCTTCACACTTATGATCTCCCCTTGCAGGGAAACATTATTCAGTTTGGATAATAACCTTTATTTGAGGGAAATTTTACATAACTTTGTGCAAAATTCACACTTGAATTTGCACTACCTTAAACCACAACTGTATTTATTTCATGGAATTACAGAAACTTACAGCTTAGATATTTAAGATATTTATTTATTAGTCACATGTACATTAAAACTCACAGTTAAATGCGTCTTTTTGCGTTATGAGAATGTGCTGGGGGCAGCCCACAAGTGTCGCCACTCTTCCGGCGTCAACATAGCATGCCCACAGCTCCTGACCTGTACGTCTTTGGAATGTGGGAGGAAACCAGAGCACCGGAGGAAACCCACGCAGACACGGGGAGAACGTACAAACTCCTTACAGACAGCGGATGGAATTGAAGCTGGGTCGCTGGCCTCTCAGTCTATCATGTCCATACCAGACAAGAACGGTGCCATTTAGGGTACAGTACTCCCACTTCCCTGCTCTCATCTCATGCTTTGTAGATTATACCTCTCCCATTCTTGTCCAAGTACATAGAAATAATGGTGAGGGTTTCCCTTTCCTCCACCATTTCCAGCAGTGGGTTCCAGACCACTGCTACTTGCTGAGCAAGTCTTTTCCTCTCTAATTCCACTACCAATTAACCTATATCCTTGTCCGCTCACTAACAACCTTCTCGCCGAGGGAAATAGATCCTTCCTATTCACTTTCCCTTGCCCTCTCACGATCTTACACAGCTCAACTAAGTCCCTCCTCGGTCTCCTTTGTTTCACATAAACCAACTCCAACCTAGTCACACCATCCTCATAACTGTAATTCTATAACGTCTTCACGAACCTCTGCTCTCTTCTAGTACCACATGCTGTAGTGTGGTGACCAGAAGTGTACACAATACTCTAGCTGTAGCCTAACTAATGATTATATAATTGGAAAGGGATCTTCCTGTTCTCAAATTCAATTCCTCCTTACTTTTTATGTCTATATTCTACTCTTGCATTAAATATACAGAAACAAGGTTAATAGACACCAGGCAGAATTTGAAGTTCCCCAAGGTCACACACTGAGCAGGCTCATAGATTAGAAACTGTCACTTATACAAGACATAGGATGGGAGTGGTAAACTATGGAAATGTACCCAGGTTCAGTCAATGCCGTACATGAAAAGGAAACTAATTACAAAATCAATGTTCAGAGTTCTCATAGGGACATCATTGCAATCCATCTGTCTGGTTTCTTGTGTCTTGGAAATGTCTCATACCATGTTACTTCCCAGATCTTTCTATCAGTGTTTCCTTGCAATACCAGTCAAAATCCCTCTTGAATTTGCTGAAATTATCTCTTCCCATGGTCTCACATGACAATCTGTTACTTACATTCTCCCCTGCAAACATGCGATTACCCAGGATAGACAAGCCATTTGTCCCAGTCAGTCCATGCCGAGATGTATGCTCTACATGTGTTCTCCCCACCCCACCAATCTTTCCTCACCCAAACCTAGGTATTACATTAGCTCCCCACCAGTCCTCTGGCCATTTCCTAATGAATTATCAAAAATAAGGTTATGTCCATCCATTCTATCTCCTTGGTAAACAGCAAAGCAAAATAATGATTTAATGTTTCTGCCAACACCCTGTCATTACTGTGGTTTTGTCCTATCTATGAACTTATTCCAACCAAATCTTCCTTTTCTATTGACGTGTCTGTAAAATATTTTGCCATGTTGATAATGACCCTTGATAATTTAATTTTATAATTCCTCTTCATGTTCCTAATTGCTTTTTTGACTTCTCTTCATGTTCTTATCATGCGCTCCTCCGCTATCTGGCAATTAATATCTGCCTCTTTCCTTACTCTCAGTTGTTCCCTTATGTCTTTATTTATCTATGGAGTCCCATGGGTGTTTAATTTCTTCTCTTCTTTTAGAAGTATTTTTCCAGCACTCCACGGTACACCATTTTAAATGTTTCCTATTGTTGGTCTACATAATTTTTTTGCTAATATTATTGTTCATTTTATTTTCCTGTTCAATTTTTGGATCCTCAGACTAAAGCTAAAACAAAACTGCTTTATTCACCCTTAAACTAGTGTTACATAGTTCCTTTTCATTGTAGAATGTGTGACTATGCTAATAGAATTTATGTTTATCTCCTCTGTGGCCTTTAAGATCATAAATACTTCTATGAGATCACCCCAAGCCTTTTGTTCTGCAGTGTAAATATTCTGTGCTTTTACAGCCTCTCCTCATAACTCAATGCCAAAATGCCAACAATAGATTTAATTACTCTTTGTCACATGTTCCCCATTGGTTGGATGTCATTGTCAACTCACGGTGACCAGATATGTGTATGGTTTTCCAGGCCACTACCCAGTCCAAACTCTGAATAACTTCCTGAGATTTGGACTGTTGTATCTCTGGCTGTACAGATCGTATCTGTGAGCAAAAAAATAAGAATGACTCACAGGCAAGCTCCTTCTTGTTTTCCTTTAATGCTTCAATACAGTGTGCTGTGGGGTCAGTGATCTGCCCATCAGAACCCAGAAATATTCTTCAAGACCATTTCAGATCTCCAGCTAACCCACAGGAAAAACAAGAGGCAATTACAAAATTGTTTCACTCGTGCTCTCTTGAAAGAGTTGAATCTTTTTTGAGTTGGCGTTTTGGACCTGAAAAAGAAGTGTCTGTTCTCCATTTGTGGTTCAGGCAGTAAGGGGCGATAGGTTGTTTGGCAGTCAAATCTTATTCCAGTTTCAACTGAATATCCACATTCACAGACTTCCGAGGAGGGACCTTTCAAGAGTAAACAAGCAAGAGCATCAGTTGATTTCTCTTCCTCTTTTTAGTTTTGCAAAAATGACCCAGCATAGCTTCTGTACAGAAGGAGGCCACTTGGTTCATTAAGAATCTATGGCTCTTGAATAAGCAATCAAGTCAGTCCCATTCCACTGCTCTTTCCCCATAGCCCTGAAAATTTTTTTCCTTCAAATACCTATCCTATTCCCTTTTGAAAGTGTGATTGATTCTGTTTCCACTTACCTTACCAGGCAGTGACTTCTTTCTCAGGTAAATAATTTTGGAGCCACAGAAATAAGAAAAGTCATCATACTTGAATTTTTTTTCAAACAAAATACAATGTGGCATTCAATTTTACTTCAGCTAGGTTTAGCACAACCCTGGTAACAAGGTTTAGACAGCAAAATGCTTTTAAAAAATGTTTTCACAGTTGCTGGCAGAGAAATGCTAGACCTCACCAGTATACTGTCAAAGGCAAGAAAACAATAGACAATTCATGAGAGAGGTGACCTTTAGTACTAGACTGGTTCAGTGTTTGCTATGTGTCTGGTGCTTTCTCCCACAATATAAAGTGAAATGAAGGAACAGGACGGCAGAAGCAATGCTATATTTAGGGAAGGAAACATCAACTGGAGACCTTTCAGACTGGTATGCAACACCGGTGCTGAACAATGAAGAAAGCTAAATGAAGGTCTGAATTGGCCGGACTGCCTTTCTTTGCCTTACTTATCCCTTGGTTAAGAAAATAGATGACCATCTCAGCATGTTCTGGCAGCCATGGTATTGTACATATGTTCAGCCAGTTTGAGAAGGAACGAGTCAGGAATCTTGTGTGTTTGCTAAACTGCCTCCTTCCCAATAAAACTGGTGTTCAACCTGAATATTTCCTGCACTGAATATAAAAAGAGTATCGTTCCGAAAATAATATTCTTGTTTACACGAAAGAATGAGGAGAACATTTTCTTTGTATCAATTAGGTCAAGTTATAATCAGCACTCCAGATACAATGCTCAGTATATTTTAACTTTTAATTTTACTTCACGTTAATGACATTGAGTTTTAAATACACTTTAATGACATTGAGGTTTCATGACATTGTTATTGCTGGACCCATAAACCCCTCTTTCCTTCTCTTGCATATCCTGAAACTTTATTGTGGGTACTAAGTAAAGACCAGCCCAGTGATAAGTAATCTACTCCTTCATCTATGGTCCTCAGCAAACATTCAATTTCACATACCTCGATGCTTCTGTTCACACACACCTAAAGTTTCAGATGTCAACAAAGCTGAGATTCAGTCCCTTTCCCTTCTATTTCCTGGTTAGTGAGAGAAAGCTATGGAATCTTACTGGGAGGGAAAAATGGTGGCATTGGCATTGTACAAATGAACAGGGCTTAATAAAATGATAGGGTTGATAGTCTTAATGCATTTTCTTAGTCCATGTGTTTTCTTCTCCCATCAAGAATCATTTGCCTTTGATGAATAATTACTCACAGTGACATGATTAAGATCACTAAGTATCACAGGATCAGATTAACTTAACCGCAACCTGCAGTTTGTTGAAACGAATCTGACAATAGTTGTATCCTTGAAGACGGTGGTTCAGACTGTGAGCACCGGCAGAAAGGTTCTCAATAGGATTGGTCTTTGATCTTGCAGATTAACATGGCAGGAGTGATCAAAGCTCAGCCTGATGCTGCTGTCCCTTTGTTTCCCCAGGTGTGTAATTCCTTACACAGGAGGAGGTCATTTGGCCCGTCAGAGCCCTGCTGGCTCACAGTAGGGCAATCCTTTCAGTTCCATTCTCCCTGTAGTTATTTCTCTGTACCCTTGCAACCTATTCGTTCTCAGATACCCATTCATTCCTCTTTGATTCTTTCGCCGCTTAGCTACATTAAGGTGTAATTCACATCGCCCCCCTCGAGTTTTTGGAGGGTGGGAGGAAACTAAAGAACCCAACAACTTCCATACAATTACAGGGAGAATGTGCAAACTCCACACCATCAGCTCCCAACATCAGGATCAAAATTGGGTACCTGGAGCTGTGAGGCAGCAGCACTACCTGCTGATGTGCAGTCTTTGGATCATTGGATAGTGATCTGGAACGGAATCTCCAATTGTGTTTTTCTATTCCGTACTGAGTAATCCGAGACCAATAACTGCTCTTCCCCTCCAACCTCATGTGAGATGAGCAGATGGTGAAGTGGCCTTTTCCATGCGTGTATGGTTTAATTCCACTTATAGCGCATGCCCGATAATATTGGGAACTGCATTTTCTGTACTATCAGACTGGCCAGAGAGACAGCAATGGCCATTTCTGGTCTTCTGAATTTTAATATAAGTTGCTCCATGGTGTATTTATGTGCAAAAAAGATGTTGCAGCCAATATATATTTTACTTGTTGCTTTATCCTGTATTAATCCTATTGTATAGACGTGCTGTTCTTAGTACTATTGCCTCTTCGGTTCATCATTTGTAATTCAGAAATTTGCAACACCATAATCAGTTTGCATCAGCAGCTTTGAGATTTCAATTTCAAGAGCCACATAAACAATTCAGAAAGATGAAAGCTTGAATGCTTCTGTCGCATTGACATATCAGAAAAGAGAGTGCCAATTCTTTTTTCAGTATGATTGTTGACAGATATTATTCTGTCTTTCTCTCTAAAGGATGGGCAGCAATGTCCCTTTAAGTCTCAGAACATTAAACACTGGAGCAGGTGGGCACAGAGCACAAAAGCAGAAGGTGTATGAATAAATTTACAAGATTACTTGGCATTTTCATTGTAAAATTTGGAATTGTAGAGATGAGGTTCAGCTTCACTTCTGAAATAATTTAGATGTTAAGTTTGATCATTCATAGGTTTGCCTAAAAATACAAGTAAACCCTTGGAGGAAATAGTGGCTCAGTAGGTAAGGGTGAATTCAAACTAGGAAGGTCCCTTCAACAGATCTTTTTTAATGTTAAATCAGATGATCTCAGGTGTAGTGGTAATGAGGGCCTCAGCAGACAAAATCCTCCACCACTCCTGGGTGAATAATTGCGGAATCCTGGAGAGGCAGTAGACAGTGTCATGGAAAAGGGTAGGGGAAGAGATGGACAAAAAAGGAAGGTGGTTATATTTATGTTTGATGGCCCTGATACATGAAGTTAATGCAAGTTCCTGGCACTAAACACAAAGGTTGTGCTGGTAAATACTCAGCTGCCTGGGTGTTGAGCCCTAGCCTCTGATTTTATCTCCAAGCTAGCAAGTTGCAAATCCTACAATCCAAAAGCCTGTGGTGTTTAAATGTAACCAGTTGATATCCTATCCACTGGGGGTCAAATTGCCGCAAGTGGTGATAACATTAAACATCTGAGAGACCGACAACCTGCTGATTCTAGGTCAGTCGTGGGTTGTGGAGGTGTCTGCAATTAGAATAGTGGGTGTGACTGTGGCAGGGTGAGCCAAGGCTTTCCTCTTCCTCCGGGTATTTAAGTTAAAAAAAACTTACCTTTTTGAGTCTCATGTTCCTGTCTTGGTAACATCATTGGAATCCATTATTCGCAAGCTGAAAAGGACCCATCTGACTTTAGGTGGCTGTTTACATTGCCTATTCAGCAGTTTGTGAATATTGGCCCCAGGACACATACTTTTTAACAGTCCAAATGTCTGAGTTCTACTAGGTGAGCAGGATTAAAATCTCCCACAGCCTTAAATTTAAGGTTCAATCCTGGTTGGCATGGAGTTGTCTTATTCCAATCAACATGCTCCATCACTATTGCAATTGAAATGCACACATGGACATTATCTGAGGATAATACTGTGCATTGTTATAATTCCTTTATGGTTTAATGGTACCCCAAACTCACTGTTGATATTTGATCTTTAAGAACTTCAAAGATGCATCAATGAACCCCTTGATTCCAAAGAACAGTTCCAAAAGCTGAGTTGTTTGTTTTGTCTGATGTTTCAATAGACATACTCATGCTGTCAAACTTTAGACTCAAGGAACATAAAGATCTGCTTTTCTCAATTATGCATTTGAAATTGTGCAATCTGGAGATCAAATTGTTTGTTATAGTTCTGCCTAAAGTTAGCAAAATCAGAACCAGACCAACATGGATGGTTTCAATTGTTTTTGCCTCAATCAGTTTTTAAGTGTAGTGGAGTCATTAAATGCTTGGAGCAAGATTCTGGCAAAACATAGAACCATCTGCAGATTTTGATTTTCATTTACTGTTGAATTCACTGCCAATTCTCTTCCAGGTATGAAGTTCTGCTCCTCTCTCTCTGACAGGATTTCTGTCTATCATTTTTGCTTTGTTCACCGTCAGTGTCAACTTTGTTAACGTAAAACTAACCTGTTTTTTTCTCTTTCCCAATTCTAACAAAGGATCTTTGACCTGAGACATTACTTGTTTCTCTTTCCACCGCATTTTCTGTTTTTATTTCAGGTTTCCAGCATCTGTGATTTTCTTTTTGATTTTCTGAACCATTCTTGTTCAGGAATGGCTATATGATGAAGGAAATCTTCCAATTATAGTTAATTAGGTGGTGCCTCAGACTGATCTTTAGTTTTAGTTCCTGGAGGTAAAAGAACAGCAAGTATATGTTTAACAGGTTCAAATAAGCCAAGGGTTCGAGTAACTGACTCTCATTTGTTCACTTAGTGCTGCAAATCATCTCAATGACTCCGACAGAGTCTGTGAAAGTAGATTCATTGTATCATTGTTTCCAGGATTCCTTAGTTGATTACAGTTTGGAATTAGCAATAAAAAAGAACAGTGATTTTGAAACTTGATGTCCTCCTTCCCATTCCTGAAGTTGGTACTTCAGATCTGATGTACAGCTTCATGAGAGGAAACCATCCTCCATCAGAGAGGATCCTTAACAACATTGGTTGACATTTCAACTGTGGAACTCGATCGAATATTATGCATCAGTAGACTTGGATACAAAGCTGACTGGCTCACAGGTCAACAAAAACAGTGGCTTTTTTTTTATTTACCTTATCAAAACTCTTCAACATCTTGACTACCTCAATGAAATCTCCACTTGATCTTGGCTGCTCAAATGAAACAAATGTTTTTCTACAAACTCTCAGTCTTTCAATTCTGATTTATAATAGTGCATTTCATTTGCACCCTCTCCAATGACCTGTCATCCTTCCTGAAGAAGTTGTTGATGTGCTAAAAGGGATCCATGCCTTGCCCTAACATCAAATTGAGTGAGAGCAAAAAAAATGTTGGTAAGTTGCTACATCTTTAAGAATCACAGTGGTGGTTTACTCCTGTTTAAAAGCATTAGAAGCTGAATTGCGCATTCTCAAACAGCAGATGCTGCCTGAGCTCACAACTGGGCTCTTATCTAAACTTCACCTGGAAGGGTTGGGAGAAATCAAGATGGGAAAAGGATTAATTCAATTAAGGCTCCTGCCATTATGTATGATGTAATCCTCCCCTTTAACTGTGAATGAACAACGGAGGTCATAGTTTGAAAAGTACTGATCCAATTTCGATCAATAAGTCATTAATTGCACAAAATGCAATGGGGAAATATCCATGCACTGGAGCAAATCTTGACAAGACATACCCTGTCCAATATCCTGAGAGGCAGGATTTCTGTCAGAAATGGTTCAATCAATTCAAAATGTACAAGATGCTTCTTACATCTGATTTATGCATAGTCCAACACCTCGGCACATAATCTTCCTGTCACATTCTGTGTTTTTGTATTTCAAGCCCCCATTTACGAAAAATAATGTTCAATTTTTCAGTTCTATTAATTTACTTTATCAGTTTATATGAACTTATGACTCATACTAGTTCTAAATATTTGGCCTGCGCATTTCCTCGATTTCTTCTATTTACATTTCATTGTTCTAGTTAATGTGCAATTTATCCATTTCCTCTTGAGGTCATTACAGAACGCTTCAAAGAACCACCTTTTCTTCTTTTGTGCACCATTAAACCTGCCAGATACAGCATTTACAAACCTTTACCGGCTATCCTTAATCCACATCTCTCAAGGTCAATATGCATTTTATCCAATATTATCCTTAAAATTAGATAAGATGAATATTGACCTAAAAGGATGTGAATTGAGGATAGTCAGTAACAATTTATAAATGCTGTTCAAATTACCAATGTTGGGGTTGGTTGGTTTATAGTTAACAGGTTTATCTCAGTTATCCTTTGGCAGAGAAGTTACACTGGTCACAACCTCTGCTATAACTTTCATGTTCAAGATTGTGGTCAGGAACTTGCTATTCCCTCTCAAGCCTGCTACAAGCAGTCTAGGAGACACGTACCATGATTCAATATCTTCCATTGGATGGTCATATCAGCAAGCAAATACAGGTTTATTTTTATTTGTATGATCATGGGATATGGTTGTCACTGGCAACATCAGGATTTATTTCCCATCCTAAATGGCCCTGAACTGAGGAGACCATTAAGAGTCACCATGCTGGTGGATTTGGAATCACAGATAGACCAGATCAGGGAAGCATGGCAGCTGAAGGACATCAGTAAACCGGATGGATTTTAACTACCATCTGGCAGTTTCATGATTACCATTACTGAGACTAATTTTTAATATTTAAAAAAAAACCATTTATTTGGTTACTTATATTTAAATTCCTCAGTGCCATTGGTAAGATTTGAACTTGCGTTTCTGGATCAAAACTTCAAAAGTTTGGCTGCTAATCCAAATACTAAATACAGTACAACAACACACCCCTCATGTTACTTCCCATGGTGCAATAGCTTACAAATACACACTTTATCGTCTGCCTTCTTAAATAAATGAAGACTGAGTGATGTAATGGTGGGAATGCCAGCTTCAGCAGGAGAAAAATACTTTGAAACAACATATCCACATATAAACTGGTCAGTTTAGGAATCAAGTCAAATGCTGCTTCAATGCTACACTTGCACTCTTAATAAAACAGATGGAAGGAGTGGTGGTTGGGGGAAAAATAAGCTGTAAATAAATTCAGGATGAGTGGAATTTTTTTTTACAGGCTCCTGTGAGGCTGCCAAATACAATAGGCTGTTTATTTTGCCAGAAATAAAAAGGCCCAGATTGCATTGGTTTGACACATATCTCAGTGCTGACTGCTGGATTCTGACAGGTTTATAGCATTCGTGAATAAACTTACCTCTAGATAGACAGGGCTTAAAATTTTTCCTATGCTACGTTAGCAACATATTTAGCAATCCAGACTTTGAATAATAAAGGAAATACAACCATCTTGTTGGAAAGCAACTTAATATGTATACTAAATAAGCTGACTTATTTGGTGCTCCAGTTTCACCCCACCATCCAAAAGACAAGGCTGTAGGTTACCCTGTGGTGTAGGTAAGTGGCAGAAGAATCAAAGGGGAATTGATGAGCATGTGAGTGAAAATAAGTTGCTGGAGTTTAGGGAACTAGGAGGGGGAATGGGGCTGATGGGATTGTTTTGCTGGGAGTTGCACCGACCTGATTAGCAGAATAGCCCCCATCTACATTGTAATAAGTAAGTAAGACTGTTGCTTTTTGAATGTCTTGTTATTGCTTTCAGTTACTATGAACTATCAATGAAATGGGACTAACCGATGAATTGTACAAAATATCCAGTTCATCAAGTTCACTCCAGACTGATTTTTCAGCTGTAAAACTATAAAATATATTAGAACATAAAACAGTACAGTACAGCATAGGAACAGGCCCTTCGGCCCACGATGTCGTGCCAAACTAATTAAACTAGTAATTAAGTGCCTAACTAAACTAATCCCTTCTGCCTACACAATGTCCATATCCCTCCATTCTCTGCACATACATGTGCTGCACATACATGTGCCTAACAAAGAGCCTCTTGAATGCCTCTGTCTTATTTGCCTCCACCACCACCCCTGGCAGCACATTCTGGACACTCACCTCTCCGTGTAAAAAAAACTTGCTCCACACATCTCCTTTGAATTTAACCCCTCTCACCTTAAATGGATGCTCTCTGGTATTATTAACTGAACTTCTTAACTGTTCACACCCAAGCTGATAACTCTTATCTTCTGATATTCACCAATATTTGCATTTATATATATTCATGGTGTCCAAGTATATTCAAAATCCGTTATTCCAATTGTCGACCATTACAAGGAAATTCAACCACATTCCACTGATCCATACTTGAAACAGAAAACTTTTGTATTTCTATCAAGCTCCACATTTCAATTATTTTCTTCCCTTTTAGTTCAAACTCTGCTTCTCTGCAGGTTTAACAGCTGCAGTCGATTGCATCAAATCCTACAGGCAGTTCCGTAAGAGCCAGGAGGAACTGATTTCCTTCTTCAGGATGACTTGTCATTTTTGGTTTCAAGAATTGCTTGCTGATGTAGTTGCGGCAAAAGCCTAACTTGGATTTAAACACAGGATTCCAGGAACCATGCATGAAATGGTCCAAGTTCCTGGATTTTTGGAGAGGAGTTCAGTTGGAAATGAGGTAGTTTTTTTTTTACGAGTAGTTTTTTATGGGGTAGTAGTTTTTCACTGATGTTAGTAGATAGAAGGATGGAAGAAAGTATTTAAGAACAGAAAACCCTTGATTACATCAGCTCACATTAAGAGATTGGATAGGCTGAACAAAAGAGACCAAGGGGTGACCTGACAGAAGTATACAAGTGAGTGCCATAGGTAGGATAGATTGTCAAAATATTTTTCGCAGGATAGGGCTATCAAAAACAAGAGAGCATAGGTTTAAAGTGAGAGGAAGGACTTTTTAAATTTAATTTTTTCCCCACACACCCAGAGAATGGTTGATATCTGTAACAAAGGCAGACAATCAACAAAGCTCACACTTTAATCTCAACGGCTAATGACTGGATAATCTGTGCACAAAGACTCATGACTCCAAATATTTCTTAAATAGGTGATCCCTTATTTTTACATCATGACCCTTGGTTCTAGATTGTCCCACAAGAGGAAGCATCCTTTTCACATCCATCCTGTCCAGACCCCTCAGGATACCAGGAATGGCAGTAACATACGCAGCTCAGACCGGCAGATGCTAGCCTGGGCCAAACAGAGTTACCAGCGTACAACAGCTTACTCACTTTCTTTAGAACAGGAGAAAGGAATAAGCAATATAGCTCTTAAATGCCTTCAGTTTCTGCTTGGAGTGAATGTTAAGATTATAAAACGATTGAAAGAGTTTGCACAGAGACCCCTGTTTACAGATACTCCAGTCAATTTGCGGGAGTGCCCGGATATGTGAGTGACAGGCTGGGGGTCCAAAGCAGGCAGAGCAGGACTGCTGATCCTCAACAACTATCAACACTCAAGGGGCGATTTTGAAACTTTCCAAATGGCAGAAACCTGGTGGGTGAGTGTGTAGTTGAAAATCCTATTTTAACCTGCTCACAGCAGGGTCACTCTCCATTGCAGATCAGGTTCAACGATGCTGTCAGGCAGTGACAGAAGCTTGAAGTAGTGGCCTGTAAGAGGATACTGTTCCCATCAGATGCAGACAACCAGAGAGCATCCAGGACCAGAAGTGGCTCAAGCAAAGCCATTTCTTTTAACTTTACTCACTTATACCTTTGGGCTCTATCCTAGATTCCTCTCCCTCGAGGTCTGACCAAGGATGGCAGGGATTGGGTACTCTTGTCAGTAAGCCCACTGCCTTACCCTGATTTTTATGATTTCTGGAGCTGTGGGTAGGGGGCAAGTGTAGTGCACACTTGTGGCTGAAATTGGGATCTTAAGTATGCATTACCCAAATGGTTCGAAGAACTGAAGAGTTGCCGTTTCTGGCCAGTACTTAATGGAAATGCATCCACCTTAAGAATTACTGGGACCATATGGCACTGGGAACTTTTCTGCACTTGGTACATGTGCAGAGTCAACCCAGATCTTGGATCCCCATGCAAAGTACCATGTGTCAGGTGCAAGTGTTGATGTTGGGTCAACCCACAGCAATTGGAGGCTATGGCCTGGGGCCTCCCGGGTCAGAGATCAGGTGACCAGAACTGCGACACAATCTTTGCAGAGTTCCCAAATACTGCTTGTGTGTCAGATTTCCATCTTGCCTCCCAGGTGTAAAACTAGCATTGCAGTTGATTAATCATTGCCAGTTCTCAAAAGGAAATGATCTGGCTACTGCTTGAACATTTACCCACTACTTTCAGTCTTGCAGGAATGTCGAGTGTAGCAAATGCACATGCAAAGCATAACAATCTGTTAATGTATTACTGCACCAGCAGGGGTAGCTTGTTCAAGACAGTTTTATCAGTGACTAAGGCTGTACAGAATCACACTATACAAACTTTATTTAAAATTAGCATACAAGCAATCTACTTCCAAGTTTAAAAAAATCCTTTCACCAACTAAAATGGATTAATTGTACACTGTTTTATCATAAATTATCTACATCACTGAAGGAGTACAGTTTTCACCTTAGTGTTTACGTCAAAGGACATGCTACATCCCTTTTGTTTCAAAATAAAATTGGCCATTATAACAAATATTTATTTCTGAAATGTGTTGTGCAACATATTCCTAACGTAAGGTAAAGGTGTCTGATCTGTGTTTTGAATGACTTTACTAATGCATGCCAATGTCAGAAGCCCTACTTCACACTTAGAAATTGATGCCAGATTTTAACTAAGTGAGAAATGCTTTAAAGCATCAAACACAATTCTTAAGTGACTCTCAATATGTTGAGGTACTCACCCACACAAGCCAGGAGGACCCCAGTTTTTGCTAATGAGCTCATCTCAAGCTATGACAAAAGGGTGCACATGGCTGCCCAATGCAAGAAGGGAAGGGAATTTTAAAGAACATTAAACTGCCACAATCACTGACTCTGATCATTATATAGTGACCTTTGCATGGAAAACATTGTGTCCAAGAACTGCATTCAGGATAGTTATTGGGTAAAACACTGGAGTGTTGCTCACCAACTGGGTTAATATATTGCAGCAACTTTAGAAGAGAAAGGAAGAAATAGTACCAGATATCTGTAATGATAATTTCATGACTTTCTGTAGAGGGATATAACTTTAATCAGTGCCTTGCTCAAGAAGCACTCTAAGGAAGATTGCACAGAAGTGACAGGCTACAGCTCTAGTTATACACCACACCGCCCTCTTGATTGAAATGAAGGTCTGGTACTTATTTCAAAGTGAAAAATCCATACTAATCATTCTACTGAATTGAGAGAAATCATACTTGCTTTACTGATGTTAGAATAACCTTGATATATAAAATTCCTTAATTTCCATCCACAATATGTGCACTGAAGATCGAACCAGACATCATCTAGCTGTGAATGGAAGCCCAGATGATATACAGTATCAAGTCTACTGAGAGTTTCCAGGCAAAACTGGTGCCTCATGTGGATTACCCAAATGCATTATGTATACACAACTGGTTTAAGGTTACACCAGTAATCTCCAGTCTGCTTGTACACAACATAACCTTTCCACATAATGGAAGGATCTCAAATTAAGCAAAATATTCAGGTTTTCTTTTACGTTTCTCTTCCACTTTCAGAGGACCTATGCTTTTAGAATTATCTAAAATAAATGCTCGAGTACACAGATAATAATAGTTTGAGCATACTTTTTTACAATCTATATTTAAAAAGTGTACTATATGACAGTAATGTTGATCTCCATCAGGAGCTGAGTCTGCAAGTATGCATTTCTTGTAAAATCTAAATCTAAATCCATTACCTCTAAGTAAGTCACTAAATGCAAAGCGTTTTGGGGCATCCTGAGGACTTAAGATGCTATATAATTGCAGTTCTTTCTTTACCTCTCACACAGTCTCACAACCCCTTGAGCAACAGAAGTATCTGCCCACACACAGTCGCAACACTACAATACTTTATAGTTACAGAAAGTAATGCTCAGAAAGATATTAACTACAATGATGGTAATTTGCTTTGACAATTAAATGTGCACATGACTGCTTTCAGAAAAAAGGAATATCATCCCATTGTATAAAGGCACAGTTCTGGAATCTTCCACAGATTATACAAGTTGGAGCAAAATTATTGGAAGCAGGAGTTCTCTCTCACCAGCAACAGGAATTTCAACAGGCCCAAATCCCTATCACATGACCTCAGTTCACACATAACACAGCAGATTTATACTTCTCCTCTTCTGAGGGGAATTGCTTAGTTGGACTTGCGTTGCTGGCATGACTTCTCCCAATTCCAGTCCCATCATTATTCTTGTGCCTCCTTGCCAGCCAATCTGTAAATTTCAGTTGGTCCATCAGCATGGGTGATTGTGGTCGTCAGCTGCAGTTCCTCACCGCCATTCACTCCCAGATCACCTGAAGGCAAGAAAGCCATACAATATTAGCACAGCAAAACAGCGTACCTTCTTTCTTTTGTTACTTCTCCCATGAGGTGGTCATCTGTGGTTGAGGTTGCACTGTTGTGGGGTTGAGGAAGACTATGTGGAAATGTCATGTTATAAAATATTGTGGCATCCTCACTTGAAGGAAGGAATCTGACTCTTATCTGTGTTCTGGGTTCTTTTAGTGGTTGCACCAGATAATGATTTTGTTACTCGTCCCCAGATTTTTATCAAGTCACAAAAAAAAGTACCTTGCCAGGAGAGTTCAGAAGGTAATTATGCGTCAAACGCCAAAAGCAGTTGACTGGAGTGACAAACAGATTAGGCAGCAAAGATAGAACATAGAAACATAGAAAAACTACAGCACAACTCAGGCCCTTCGGCCCACAAAGCTGTGCCGAACACGTCCCTACCCTAGAAATTATTAGGCTTACCCATAGCCCTCTATTTTTCTCAGCTCCATGTACCTATCCAACAGTCTCTTAAAAGACCCTATCGTATCCATCTTCACCACCGTTGCCGGCAGCCCATTCCACACACTCACCACTCTCTGAGTAAAAAAACTTACCCTTGGCATCTCCTCTGTACCTACTCCCCAGCACCTTAAACCTATGTTCTCTAGTGGCCACCATTTCAGCCCTGGGGAAAGGCCTCTATCTACCTGATCAATACCTCGCATCATCTTATATACCTCTATCAGGTCCCCCCTCATCCTCCGTCGCTCCAAGGAGAAAAGGCCGAGTTCCCTCAACCTGCGTTCATAAGGCATGCTCCGCATTCCAGGCAGCATCCTAGTAAATCTCCTCTGCACCCTTTCTATGGCTTCCACATCCTTCCTGTAGTGAGATGACCAGAACTGAGCACAGTACTCCAAGTGGGGTCTGACCAGGGACCTATATAACTGCAACAATACCTCTCGGCTCCTAAGTTCAATTCCCCGACTGATGAAGGACAATACACCATATGCCTTCTTAACCACAGAGTCAACCTGCACAGCCGGTTGACTGCCTCTCATAAATCCTGAAAAGATACTAATGAATCAATTGGGCTTTTAAAACCATTAATTTAGTAACTGATATTTTAGTAATTCAGATGCAAACATGACGTATGGTTTAAAATTGGAACAAAATTTTAACTTTGACTAGTGTATACAATAACGAATATATTTGGAAGGTTTTTATTCCATATGATACAACTTTGGAACAATCAATCAGTTATCAAATGGGGATAATATAAAGGGAATATTAAGCACATTTTAAAATGTGGATAGATTTAACTCTTTGCAAGTTCAAACAAATTTGTTCATTTTCCTGTTCATTAACTAACAAGAATGTAGGTAGGTATATACTCCTACATACTCCTACAAAAAGGCAGAAAGATTACTAATCATGCAGCGGTGCACATCAGCTGCTGCACTTCTATAGTTTTGGTGATATCTAAATAACTTTCCTAATAAATTTTCTAAATTAGCTATGCTGTTCATTTTTTTAAAAAATTGACATAGTTGGTAACTCTACTCCAGAGAATGAAAAGCTGTTCAATACTTAAGAACTGATTAAAAAAAACGAAACCTACCGTTTGATTGATCAGCATCGCTGTAACACTTATGGGAAGGAGCATACAGAAACATGATGGCGAAGACATACAGGTTCCACATGCCATAAATGCCAGTGAAGAAAGCACTGTTCACCTGGATGGTGTATTCTCCCCACTTCCAGTATCCATCATTTACCTGAAGAAAGAATCCATGATCTTATATGGCGTTTGCAAAGCAACACAGAATAATATATAAAAGCTGAAGAGTACATGATAATTGAAACAGCATTTACGTATTTCAATGTATCTGGGTGATGTGGTTATAGTCATTTGTGAGCCAAGCTCAGAGTGGCTATTCAACTGGAGGTTTTGCAGCCAAATTTAACTTTGCCTCCCCCACCCGCCCCTGCCCCCGCCCCCTCAATTCTGCAAACACACTTTCCACTAGGAACCACTAGAGTTTAATTGGAGTGAGAGGACTGGTGCAGGATCCCTACCCAAAACGTTGATTATCCCTCTGCCTCCACCGATGCTGCCTGACCTGCTGAGTTCCTCCAGCAGTTTGTTCTTTGGGCTGTAGTTTTACCTGGGTTCCTCTGAACACACCAGCAACTTTAAAGAAGTGTAAGTTTTTATCTGGTCATAGGCTCATACTTAAGTAGTACACACTTAAGTAGTACAGACAATATTATGCAGACCAAGGGTACCTGGTTCACGTCCAGATATTTTTATTGAAGGAACCAATCTCATGCTCCTAGTTCACAATTGGTGTTGGGTCTGGTTATTCAGTGACTCCACGGAATGTTAGTATTTACATCTAATCAACTAGAATATAAAGATTTTTTTTCCAATACCATTTGAGGGACTGCAACAGAAAGAATATACTGGACCTGGAAGGAATGCATCATCATATTTACCAGAATATTAACAAAGTTCCAAGCATTAAAAGGATTTGAAGAACTGGGTTGCTAAATTCTCTGAGAGCAAAACACTGCATTTGCTGGAAACCTGAAGTAAAGCCAGGAAATGATAGAAAAGCTCAGCAGGTCATGAGAAGAGATAAACAGCGTTAACATTTTAGGCATTTCCAGTATTCCCATTTCTGCTAAATTTCCTAATTACAGTGGCAAATGAAAGGGCACCCTGTGTTCTTAATTCCACAGCATAGCAAATATATGCTGCAAGGACAAGACAGAAAATTCAGGCAATGTTTAAAAAAAATGTTACAAGAATGAGTTTTGTAGATACTTGGGTGAATATCTTAAAACCTTGTGGGCCGTAAGACCTGTAAATCGATCCTCCATTTACTTTGCAAATATCTCATGCTGCTTAAAAGATCGATTTAGGATTTATAGCAAAACAAAACCGTGAAACATCATACCTATGAAATTCAAAGACCAGAAAAACAAATGATAACTTCAATCAAATAAGAACACAAATAAAACCTAATTGTCTAGTTTATGTATCAGATTGCCAGGGGCCATGCTTTGGAACTTCAATAGAACAAGTGAGTCAGACACTCATGAGACGTCACCCCCTCCTCCCAAGTGGACACGTGTGAAGATTAAGACACATTAGATGGCACACAATAGCACAAATAGGTTAATGGTGACTAACCACCTTGAATTCTGTTTTTATTGCATTGGATTCCAAAGTAATTACTGATGCCGCAGGGAATTATGTTCTGCACATATCCATTTTCAATGAAAGCAACAAAAAAATTAGCAGCACTGACCATTTCTACATGAACTGCAAAGGAGAAAATTTACATCAAAATTGATAGGAAATGCTGTTGGCTTCATTTTTTTGTCATAGTTGACATTTAACAAGTGGGTGCCTGTCTTTTGTTCAGCTGCAATGGAACTGTTAAACTCACTATGAGAATGCAAATACACCATTCACTGGATGATGTCAACAGCTTTTAATTAGATTCAGTGTTAGATGCCCTGCAGTTCCCAGTAATCAGTGCAGTGAGGCATTAAAGCATGCATTCCTTCAGCTTGCTACTTTGACCACCAAGGTATGCCCTTATTGTACACAATTTCAGTTTCACAATTGAAATTGAGCTAGTTGGCAGGGTTCAAGGTTCTGGGGACAGGAATGGCTCTGCATCTCTGTCACCAGCGGCAGGCCAGAAAATGCCAGCATGAGAGAAACATCTCAGCCTGAGTGCCACTGTCCTGGACTGCCCCATGGAGCACAGGCTGTCTTCAGGAAACGCAAGTAAAATCCTACAGATGTTGGAAGTTTGTAATAGAAAATGCTGGAATTCAACAGGCTGATGAGCAGATGTGAAGAAACTGAGAAACTAACACAAAGAGGAGTGATAGTGCAGGTTGAACATTAAAAAAAGACAAATAAAGGTCATTCTGGATGAGCTAAATGGGGGAAGCAGCATTATTATCTGAAATTACCAGAGTAAAATACTGTGAATGCTGGAAATCATAAAATAAAACACAAAATGCCTAAAGTGCTCATGATATAAATTTGTTGAGCTTGGTATTGCACCCAAAAGGCTGTGACATGCCTTCTGATGTTCCTCAAAATTACGTCAAGTTTCACTAGAACTGTGGTTTAAAAAAAAGCCATGCTAAATACTTTGGCCAAGGCACAGAATGTAATAGTGGGAATGCCATAATAGAGCCATGTTAAAACATATGCTTCACAAGAAGGATTTAGTAGCATTAGGGAGAGTACAGAGTAAGAAAGATTTACGAGATGATGCCAGGTCTAGAGAAATACAGTTCTGAGGAAAGGTTGGCTGGCTGGAGTTGTTTACTTCAGGAAAATTGTAAATCTTTTAAATTCTCTACCTCAGAATGTTTTGGATACACAGTCATTGAATAAATTCAAGCCTGATGAATAGGGAGGGGTAGGGGTGAGGTGCTTGGTGTATTTAAGGCAAAGGATCAATCTTAATCTTACTGTATTGCAGACCAGGCTTAGTTAGCTTTATAACGTAAATATGCTTCTATTTCTTACTTCCTTAGGAAACTGAGGGGAAGGAAATAAAAGATATAAAATTTTGGAAGGCCTAAATGTGATGAAAAGGAAGACCCTATTTCTCTTAATAGAGATCAATAACCAAGAGGCATACATAGTTTAAGGTAATCAGTAGAAGACCTGCGAGGGATAGGAGGAAAAAATGAGGACACCAAAGAATGGCGAGAGTCAGGAGCTCACTGTCTGAAAATGTGGTGGAGGCAACACATTTAAAAAGTATTCTTCATGTGCCATAACTTACAAGGCCAAGGAATGAGAATTGGGAAGTGAGGTTAATTTGAGTTGGTTTTATTTGGCTGGCATGGGCATAGAATGAGAAGCCTTCCGTGGCATAAATTGTTTTGATTCTATAACATCCTTACATTTTTTTGGCTTCTTAACCATCATGTTTTATTGAAATCCTGGTGATAGGCCATAGAAACATGCAAATCTACAGAACAACCATTTGACTCATCTTGCATGTGCTAGTTTTTTCTATATTGGAGCAGAGTAATTCAAAAAAAGCAATTCCAGTGGCATACCTGCATCACCTTCAGTTAAATGATTATGTGCTTTCCTTAACAAATGCATTATTTCTAGTGGTAAAGCATTCTACATTGCCCATACCATTTTGGACACAGATCCTTTCATAATATTCTCCTCACTCTCAGTGAGGACACTATATCAATGAGTCCTTGTCACTATGTCCTTGAGCAGAAGAAATTATAAACTCCGTTGACAAATTAGAAGAACTTTCTTCTGTTCCAGTGGACATATTACCAGTATTTCAGGTTTTTTTTCCACATCAATGGCTCTTCATCTCTGATAAAATCTTGCAGAGAGCTGACCGAGGGAGTGCATAATATTGCAACTTTCTATAAATTGTTCCAGTTTCTATTCAGGATTCATTCAATTTAGACTGCTGGTTATTTTTACAGAGGAAGCAAAAAGCCTCCACACGGTGACAGGTCATTTCCCCTCTCTATTCCCATGCAGTCAGTTCAGTCAAGCTAACTCAAGAAGACAGAGGTCTCCAGACATGTTTGGGGTAGGAGAAAATGCTAAAGACAAGGCCAAAGCTTTTCTCATGGGGTCAGGATGAGCACATCTGCTCCCTCAAGAAACTTGCTTTTTTCTGACCTACCTAGGCCACTTGAAGCCTTTTACCCAACTTCAGATAGGTTTGGCCTGCTGGGGAAGCCAATCATGCTTTGGAAGGAAACTGCAGATTGGGCAACCGAGCTGAACCCTGTCCACCTGAGGCTGAAGATTCAATATGGCAATTGGTCCGAATGGGCAAGAGAGTGGATAAACTCCCACCTTTTTTAATTACTGTGCTTTCTTATTTCTGCCATTCAGTCCAAATAGGGGCAGTAAGTTATCAACTTGCATACTCTCCTCAACTAATGTTAAAACAATAACGGATATCCAAAATGGCTCAGACTGTACCTGATATTCTAGTTAATTTTACCTGACTTATAATGAAGAATACTATGGTCATGGCTGCACAGGTCAGCGTGACAAGCATCAGGAACTTGAACCGAAATATTAACCCCTGAAAAAAAAGAGAAAATAGTTATCATAAACTGATAATAGTCCTAGAGTCATAGAGCAATACAGCATGGATACAGGCCATTTGACCCAATGAGTCCATGCCGACCATGTTGCCCACCTAGCTAGCCCCAATTTCCTGCATTCAGCCCATATCCCTCCAGGCCCCTCCCCTCCATGTACCTATCCAAGTTCTTCTTAAAGTTACTACTGTACCTGCCTCAACCACTTCCTCTGGCAGCTTATTCCATATACTCACCACCCTTTGTATGAATAAGTTGCTCCTCAGGTCCCTTTTAAACTTTCCCCTCTCACCCTAAACCTATGCCCTCTAGTTTTGGACTCCACTACCCTGGGGAAAAGACCGTTACCACCCACCTTATCTATGCCCTCATAACTTTAGACTCTTCTATAAGGTCGCCCCTCATTCTCCTATGTTCCAAGAAATAAAGACCTGGCCTGGCCAACCTCTCCCTATAACTCAGGCCCCCTAGTCCTGGCAACATCTTCATAAATCTTTTCTGCAGTCTTTCTAGTTCAACCACATCTTTCCTATAACAGGGTGACCAAAATTGTACACAGTACTCCAAGTATGGCCTCACCAATGACTTATACAACTACAACATACTGTCCCAACTCCTATGCTCAATGCCCTGACTGATGAAGGCCAGCGTGCTAAATGCCTTTTTCACCACCCTGTCTACCTGTGACGCTGATAATATGGAAATTAACACCATATGCAATTTCTTCAGGTACTGTTTTCCTTTTCCCGAATTGGACTCATCAGCCCCTTCAATAAAATAAACACTGCTGGATCTTGCTTCTGTCAGTCCTTCTTTCTCACAAATCCATTTCTATTGCTTCTGCTTTAAAATGAATCCTTCCAGCCATGTTTCTGCTCCTCCCACACTATTGAAAATCACAAATGAGATTCTCTGTGACTAATAACAAGATGTTCTCTCTGCACAACAAGAACATGCTCCTCCAATTCCCAGCTCAAAATCACATTAGGTTGAGGCAAACTCTGATGCAAGTATCCATGAATCCATTTCACACTCTCAGTGCTACCCCAACCTGGCAAGAAGTTGAAAACAGTTGAAAAACAACAAAGCCCCTGTAACTTTAGTAACTCCTGCTAAAGTACTGGTAGACAAGTATCGCTGGCAGAAATTAATGCTCTCATCTACTTCAATGGGAAGAGGAAAGCATGCCAAGGGATCTCAGGGATGCCGAAAACATGACAGTCTTCAAGAAAGAGTTGAGTATATCTAGCACACCTATTTGCATACACTAGAATTTCTAGGCCTCTGTGTCTCCACCTCCTTTAAAGGCCCTCCTTGAAACATACATCTGACTCATCATCGATAAATTGTTGCTCCTCTAACCTGACATTCATTTTCTGACAAACTTCTGCAAGGAAGTTTTAAAACACTTTTATTCATAAAAGATGCTACATAAGTTATCATAACCTCCTGCTTCTGTTCTATACACATACAAATAGTGCAAGTTACTTCCTGACTAGAGCACTGGACTACTTCATCATTATCACCTCTGTTTTGTACTCTATTAGCTGCTATTCAATAAAAACGCCATCTTAAATTGTAAGGTGTAATAAAGGTGACTCCTGGAAGAGGCAGACAAATTTATAAAGTGGGTGCATAGATGAACTATAAAGAATTGAAAGAATACATTTCAGGAGAACAAAGAATGTACCCACTGGAAGCGAAAAACTAAAAGAGCAGAGAGTCTTCAGTGCTTCAATGCAGAAGTTACTGGAAAGACAATTGATTAAAAAGATATATATTAGATGTAGGATTTTTAAATGAACACAAGTAAAAAAATAAAAAGGAATTATGGTAAAATAGAAATGATTGGTTTGCTTATGGTGGTAGGGAGAAGTTATTGCATTGCTTTATAAACAAAGATGACATGGCCTCGATGGGCTGAAAGACCATTCCGTGATTGTCAAATACCAGGCACTTTAGGTTTAGGAGGAGTGAATAGAAAATTAATGGTTTTGACTTGGAACAGAGAGGATCTGATTAAAGTGTTTCAGAGTATGAGGGTGATTGATAAGGAAAACCTCTTCCAATTGGTCAGTTATGCAAGAACCAAAGTTTTAGATGAAAGAGAGAGATTAGGATTTAAAAGCACAAAACTGTTACCATATGAAGTGCCTGATTAGGTGTTGGTGGAGGCTGAATTTATAACAGCTTTTAAAAGGAAAGTGCATAAATATTTGAAAGTAAAACCTGAAAAAGGGATGGGGAAAGGGACTAATGGATAGCTTTCAGACAGTTCATGCAAACATAATGCAACCTTGTCTTTCTGTAAAGTAACAATTACACATTGCATTTGGTGTATCTTTATTTTTATACCTCGTAGTGCAGTCTCCTTGCTTTGGACATGGCTGGGAGCGAACATCTTTTGCCGCTTATATTTCGAAAGACCTGGAATACCATGAAGCAGAGAAAAAAGAAATAGAGACAGGCACAGATGCCTGCGACTATGATAAAGGCCATCTAACATGTGGCTGTCAAGGTAAACACTAATTAGGTGGCTTAAATTGTCCTTGAAAAGATTATTTCCACCCCCACTCTTCAAAACAGAAAATTGTCCATTAAGCCAGCTATATAGATAGCATATTGAATCCTGGTGTCTCATATTAGACTTGGACCTTTATACCCTACCCACTCTACATTGTGGTGAATTGCACTGGGATATCATCTCAAGTGTTGGCAGTGACAACATGTGACAACTTCAGTGTTCCTAACCAGGGCTGAACTGTCCTCATCAGTTAGTGATCTCAAATTGGAACCATGGCTTTTTTTTGAAACCCTGGCAATTAATGCAATCATAGAAGCTTGTTTCCTGATACACAAACCCCCTGCTGAAATCAACTAAGTCAGCACCTTGGTATTTTTTATTGTGTTAAACTTGAATCACTTTGGACTGAAGCTCTAAGAACTTAGTACCAGTGGTCATTCTTCACGTGCAAGAATCTGCAATAAAATAATTGCCACACCAATTAAACAGTATCAATTAGTAAATTATGTCAAGATAAGGAAAAGTACATTTGGAAAACTGAGTGAATTCCTGTGGGCATTCCAAATATACAACTGCCAATTCTGAGGAAAGGTCATTGACCCAAAACATTAACTGGCTTCTCTTCCCACACATACCGCTTGTCTGGCTAAGTTCTTCCAGCATTTCTGTTTTCGTTACACCTTCATTAGCCATGATAGGATAAATGGGAACATGGTCATTGGAGCTGGTTCTAAACTCGGAAAATTAACTTAATATCTCTCTGCTTCTGGCAAGAAAAACGGTACATTTCCAGCAATTTCCTTTCGTCTGTCTGCTTTGGACACTGTCTGCAGAAATTTGCGTGTGTGGAGCTGAATAAGGGATACACATGCTTCTTTCCTAGCCTATGAATACAGTGGGAAATGTACCAGCCCTAACCCAAAAGACCTCCCCTGTTCAAATTAAATGACTGAACATGGGACTGAACTTCCTGTTCTGGTCAGTTCTTCAGCATGTAACTACATTTAGCCACCAGTCAATGAAGAAAAAGCAAATGAATGATATATGGTGGAATTGGATAAGAAAGTTAAACAAATACATTTAAGATTGATTGTAAGTTCTGCATCCCAGAGCTTTAAAATAGAATAATTTATAAAAAATAAGCAAAGTTAAGGAGCATTGGAAGCTTTCTGCAGGTTTTTCGTCTCCCTTTCAGAGTCTGATTCCTTGCTGAGCTCCATGTATACTGAACACCCCAAAACTTTTAGTCAGATGTTTTTGAAATTTATGGTGAGCTGCCTACTTGAACCACTGCAGTCGTTGACGTTTGGGTATACCCACAATGCTGTTAGGGAGGAAGTTCCAGGATTTTGATCTAGCGATGGTGAAGGAATGGTGATACGTTTCCAAGTCAGGATGGTGCGTTGTCAATAGATGGTTTAACTCTGTGGAGAAGGAGCAGGCACGGTAGTGTAGCCGTTAGCGTACTGCTTTACAGCGCCAGCGACTCGGGTTCAATTCCGGCCTCTGTCTGTAAGGAGTTTGTATGTTCTCCCTGTGTCTACGTGGGTTTCCTCTGGGTGCTCCGGTTTCCTCTGGGTGCTCCAGTTTCCTCCCATATTCCAAAGATGTACAGGCTAGGAAGCTGTGGGCATGCTATGTTGGCGCTGGAAGCGTGGCGACACTTGTGGGCTGCCCCCAGAACACTCTACGCAAAAGATGCATTTCACTGTGTGTTTCGATGTACATGTGACTAATAAAGACATCTTATCTACTTTCTTCTGAAAGATGCAAGTGCACCTTTCCAGAAGGTGGTCACTGTAGGAACCAAAGCGTCAGCTGATTATTATGTCTCTCGTTGGCCCAGAAATGCAGATGCCAGTTTTATCGATAGTTACACCATCTTGCTTCAGTAAACTGGACACATGCAGGTAGTGAAATCAAAACCTTCTGATGTGCACAATTCAGCAACACATTACTTTGATGACTTAAGTAATCAAGGGAGCTAAAATCCAAGACATTTTTTAAATGCGGTCAGTCGCCTTGAGCTTATCACCGTAGTGGATACTCTCCTTGTTCCTGCAATTATTTTAGCCATTGTGGAATCTTAACATGTTAAGAAGCCCATTATTTCTATTCCCATGGTGTGATTTGTGAGTGAAAAATGCACACTTGCAAGGAGGAGGAGGAAGGAAGCGCCCAGAGCTGGCTCCAGTCTAAGCAAGCAGGCTCTTCACACACCCAGAACCAACCTTCCTTAGGGGTGATCTCTGTAGTAAAATTGTACAGTAACTGAAACTCTTCAGGATGCAGTAAAAAGTAAAGTCAATTCTATCTGCATATTATTCTAATACAGCCTGGACAAAACAGAGGAATCAATATGGAAATGAAGGCATTGGAGTCTTTGCCACGGCCCAAAACAAATTGCTGTGTAACGCCCAAGTGAAATATTTGCTAAGCATTTGGAATTAGATTTCAGCAGTCCAGACATGCTCAACCCCTTAGGGTGGACTGCTGATGAGATTTTTTTCTTTGTTCTAAAGAATATTCCTAAACATTCTTCAGCCCTGTACATCGTCCAATGATTCCCCTTTCTGTGGTGGTGCCGACTGCTTCTGAAGTTTAACTTCACGTGAGTGCCTCTTTGATAACATGTCAAGAGGTCATTCCTGATATGTGAGTGTTGTCAGGAAATCTGTGCAGTATCACTGTCTAGCCCAATACAGGCCTGGCATTCACATTATACACATATTCCAACAGATGTCATTGTACAGCAATCAAACTCTACCATCTATTTAAGTTAACTCTGCAGTTAATTCATTTTGCTCCAGATTCCAGTATCTGCAACCTTTTGTGTCCAGGACCTTGCTGCTCTCAAGGCTCATTAACATTCTGGTTTATTTCATATGAATTCCTCAGAAGATAAATTAGGACATACAACACAGTCCAAACTAGTCTGTGTTGGTGTTTATGCTCCACTTTAGTCCTTAAGTCCTCATCTAAATCTATCAACATATACCCTAGTCCCTTTTCTCTCGTTTACTTGTTCGACCTTCTCTTAAATGCATCGAAACTAGTCGCTGTAGTGGCAAGTTCCACATTTTCATGACACTTTAGGTAAAGAAAGTTTCTTCCAAACTTCCTGCTGGTAGTCTATACCTTGCAGCAAGACATAGCCAACATTCAGGCATAGGCTCATCTAGTCAGTAACATTCATTGACAGCATTGTAGCAGTTAGTGTGATGCTTTACAGCGCCAGCAACCCGGGTTCAATTCCAGCCACTGTCTGTAAGGAGTTTGTACGTTCTCCCCGTGTCTGCACGGGTTTCCTCCGGGTGCTCCGGTTTCCTCCCACATTCCAAAGATGTACAGGTTAGGAAATTGTGGGCTGCTATGTTGGCGCCGGAAGCGTAGCGACACTTGCGGGCTGCCCACAGAACACTCTACGCAAAAGATGTATTTCACTGTGTGTTTCAATGTACATGTGACTAATAAAGACATCTTATCTATCTTGTCTTACCTATCATGGCAAGGTTCCTCCTCAACAACATTCTCCGTGCCAAAAAGCTGCTCTCCGAATCAGCATGGATGCCAGCCATCTGTAGGCACACTGGACATGATCTTCACTGTGCAACAGGCAGGGAGCAGAATCAACTGTACATGGCCTTTTTGACCTTTTACTTAAATTGACAGGGATCACGGAGAATCCTTCTCAAGTCTGTTTGTCCTCAGAAACTTGCAATTGCACCTCACCTCTAACATGCTTCCTGCTGGCCTGGAGCTGATCTACAGGATGAGGGGAGAGGGCAAAGAGAGGAAAGCGGAGAGAGCACGAGACGAGAGACGAAATATTGACCGTTGCATCCACAGGTGCAACTTTTTGACTAAAATTTCTTCTGAATTCCCCACTAATAAAACATTCAAAGCCACAAGCAGCAATTCCTAGACAACATTTGGGCAGAGGTTAGTGTAGCATGTAATATTTTTGCCTCAACAGTGCCAGGCAATGACAATCTCAAACAAGACAGAGTCTAAACCGCTAACCTTGATATTTAATATCACTACCATCACTGAGTACCCAGCATGCACCCCCCTCATCCTTGCCAGTGGTGGGGGGGGGTGGGGGGGGGGGGGGGGGAAGCGGTCACCATTCACCAAAACTCAACTGAAGCAGCCAAAAAAATACTGTGGCATCAAGAGCTGGTCAGAAGCAGACTGTCCTCTGGAGGGTGACTCACCTCCCAATGTCCTGCATTTCAAACATTTCTAAGTACATGTCAGTGTGCTTGTAGATATGACAGAACCCTTGCCATTTGCCTAGATGGACACCTTACTGGTATTATCTGCCACCCGAGAACTCACAAGAGTTTTCGATCCTGAGAGAGGGGCTATTCCTAAAACATCCTATTTGTTTGGCACCCTACTCACAAACCAATGCAGGCACGGTAATGTAGTGGTTAGTGTAACGCTTTACAGCGCCAGCAACCCGGGTTCAATTCCGGCCTCTGTCTGTAAGGAGTTTGTATGTTCTCCCTGTGTCTGCGTGGGTTTCCTCCAGGTACTCCGGTTTCCTCCCACATTCCAAAGACGTACGGGTTAGGAAGTTGTGGGCATGCTATGTTGGCGCCAGAAGCGTGGCGACACTTGCGGGCTGCCCCCAGGACACTCTATGCAAAAGATGCATTTCACTGTGTGTTTTGATGTACATGTGACTAATAAAGATATTTTATCTTATCTTAATTCCCTTGCAGTTCCACTCCCTTCCCCTCCGCTCCCCAACTGGTGCAACCTGCCTGTCATCTTACGCCACACCTCAGTCCACCAATCACCTCGGACTCCTGTCTCACTACTCCCCTTCTCTTCTTTATACTGGCCATCTCCCCTCTCCACTCTTGATGCAGGGTTTCAACCTGAAATGTCAACAATTCCCTTCCTCCCACAGATGCTGCTTGACCCACTGAGTTCCTCCAGCAGATGGTTTGTTGCTCCTGATTCCAGCATCTGCAGTCTCTTGTGTCTGCAGTTACTCATCATGTCTACTCTGATAGTAGTTCCCAAACCTGCCTTCTCTTATCATTGAGAAGAGTCCTATGGAAACTCCACTACCTGTCTCCACGTCGCACACTATCTTGACTGTTCCTTAACAGAAGCTGAGTCTAAATCCCAGATCTGCCCACATAACAGCGTTTTGGGTGTAGGCTTGCAGTGGCTGTTCAGTGCCACCTTTCCAAAAGCAACTTTGGATGGGCAATAAATAGTGGCCTTGATGCCCACATTCGCTCCCCCCAAAAAAAGATTATGATTTGATGAAGATTTATTCTCAGGTGATCTTTGATATTCCCAGGTAACCCTTGATCTTTCAAAAGAGATGGAAAAGAAACCTAGATTCAAATGATCAGCCCTGCCAAAAATAAATTTCTCCAAGTGTACCCAAGGCAGGGAAGAAATATAAATTAGGCTGTCTCTGGTCCTGCTCACTATCCAGAACAAGCATAATTAAGCTCAATGTCATGCACCCATCAGTCACAAAGAAAGGCTATTTGGGGCTAATTGATGAATAACGGAACTATAAATCATTAGTGAGTCAGAAGCTTCTGTAGTAGAAGAGAGAGTGAAATAAGAAGGGAAAAGCTTGAATTTTCTACCAATCAAGTGTACTGGTTAAAGTGCTGAAAATGAAATATTGCAAGTAATTGCTTTGGGGCTGAGCTGAAATTGACTCCTCACAGTGAATCATGCCAGGAGATTGCCACAAAATATTGCTCATGTTCAAAGGAACAGCAATTAATCACAGCAGCTTATCTCTACTGCACATAAGAGAGACAGACACCCTTTTAAAATTTACCCTTCCAAATATTTCAATAGCAAATGCATATATCTCAAATTCCATCTCAGCGGTTTTGGAAGCAAGGAGGTGTGTTCCATGCATTTAGCATGGTATTGTGAAATAATCAAGCGGGGCCACAATTTTCCTGATACTCTTCAAATCGATTTGAAGTTCCTTTCACCAGCAAATCCATAAGCAGCAGTGTCATAAACACCACCACTGATGGGAAAAACAATCATTATTACTACTTCGGATTCAATGATGAGAAGCAGAGTTCCATCACTGGCCAGTAAAGGACTTTCTGCCAACCACAGCTTCAAGATGACCTATAAGTGATACCTATCTCTCCCCCCACCACATGCTCTAAATTATGGGCACTGAGGCCAACTTCAACACTACTATCGTCACCTCAAGTGAAATCATTTAACACAGCCCTGACAAAAGAAATCAAATGTGGTACATTTCTGGACAATGCACATCTGCTAAGGCAGGTAGCTGGCTGACATAATACCTTACCCTCACTTTGCTATTAACGACAATGATGCAATGTATTTCCTGTCATGCAGAGATAAATTTGTTGAATATAAAAAATTCATAATAAAAGGATACAGCCAATTCTGTGCCGACATCAGTGGCCCAAATACTGTAGAATGGGTTCGTCAATTGCACGCCCCTGGAAGAAATTGTTTTAAGAAATACAGGCAAGTTTTATCAGAAATTTGGTATTAAAAACATGCCACAATTACTATATTCAACCAGGAGGAAGAACATCCTGTCAGCATCCTTCAAAATACATGTTTTTATTATGTTGCTTGGGGGGGGGGGGGGGGAAGATTATTTCTTTATTAGGTATTTTTGTGTCACCATTTCCTAGTTGAGGGGAGAGAAAATTGATCTCAACACCATATCAATACTGCTCTTTAGGAAGTCATTGGGATTGCTTTCACACCACAACAGAACAGCAACAGTTACACCCTAGTGGCCTTCTGTTATGGAGACTGGGTTCGTGTTTCCATTTGCATGGATTCCCATCACAGTACTTGGTTTCTTTCTTCTGCCACTGAAACACTGTGCTTATAGTATAAGGAAGCCATTATACATACTGGGAAAGATTAACACAGAGTTAACGACTTTTTAAAAACATTTTACACAAGTAATCTTACAAATTTGCAACAGTTTACTAGTTAACACTTGCTCTACATGTACTGGACAACGAATTACGCAGAACCACACAAGTACACCCTAACCCTAACCGCAAAGTGGAATGTGAGAATGCTCAACCCAAAAATAATCCTCTAACATTGATAATCAGGAAAATTTATAATTTACAGAGCCATTTACAACATGGATCAGTGATTCAATTTAGTCAGCTCTGTCCAAGAAAAATACATATGGATTCCAAGTAAAGCCTCCCTTCTAGAATTGGCTAATAGAACTGGTTTAAGAGCTAATCTATAATAAGTCTTTACCTCTCGCATAGATCAAAAATGAAGAGGCAGAAGGAACCAAAACCAATTGGCACAATCTGCTTCAGGTAAACAGATAGTCGATTCCTTTCGTTCTGGTCCTAGAGGTAAAAACAGATGCACAAGATTTTAACAGAAGTTCATGTAAATAGTGCAGAGAAAAACTGAGGCTTTTAAGTGATAAAAATAATTTTCCCATGGTACAGTGTAGTATTGAGCCATAAAAGTTCCCAAGTTTGATTCTCAATGTGAATTTTGCTGGAGCAGTAACTGGAACAATTCCAACTAACTTAAAAAGCTGAGTTATGGACTTCACAAAGGCAGAGGATGATGCTGAGGTCGTAGCTAGAATAAAGTGGTGGGAAATATACAATAGCATAAACATTGTAAAAGAAATTTATTATCTTTGAAAATGGATAAATCACCTGGATGAAATATATTCCAGCTTAATAAAAGAAGGAAGAAAATTGCAGAGACTCATACGATAATCTTTCAAATCTTCTTTGTCCACTGGAATGGTGTCAGAGGATTGCTAGCATCATATCACTGATAAAAAGGGAAGTTGGGGTAAACCAAGTAATTATAAGCCAGTTAATTTAACTTCAGAATTGGAATCCATTCTGAGGGATAGTATGGATTTAGAATGAACTAGACAGAATTCTTTGAGTAGGGAACAAAGGAGATTGATGAGGATTGATATAATCTACATGAATTTTAGCAAGGCTTTTTACGTGGCAGGACAGTCAAAAAAATTAAAAGTCCATGAGAATTAAGGAGAAGTTCCAAATTGGATCCAACATTGGCTTAGGGACAGGATGAGAAGGCTATTGGTTGATGGGTGATTTTATTTTGACTGGAAGCCTGTTAGCAGTGAGGTTCCCCAGGATTCAGTACATAACTCTTTTAACATATATATTACAAAAAGTGAGGAGCTAAGACTTAAATGTAGGGGGTATTATGAAGCAGTTTTCAGCTGACACAAAAATTGTCTGCGTGGTTGATGCTGACAAAGAAAGCTTTAAACTTAAGTTGCAGATGGTCTGAACAGTTGGGCAGAAAAATGGCAAATGAAATTACATTCACAGAAATGTGAGATATGCTTGTAGGAAAATAGAACAGGCAAGGGAATACACATTCATGAGAGGCCCACATATCCTTAAAAGGTAGCAGTACTTTGCTTTATTAGCTGAGAATATAAGAGCAGAGAGTTTAAACTAAACAGCACTGGAAAGGGAGTTTAAACAGCACTGGAAAGGACACAAGCTGTCTGAATACCAATTCAGTTTACTGTACTACAGGAAATATGTAATGGAACTGTACTCTAGTTGTTCAGAAAATTACAACCAAGAGGAAAGATTGAGCAAGCTAAGGTTATTTTCTTTGAAATAGACAGGGCTGAGGAGAGAAGGAGCCAAGATAGTGCAACAAGGAAAGACCTATTCCTCTTAACCAAGGGGTCAAAAACCAGGTGCATAGATTTAAAGTAAATGGCAGAAGGATTATGGAGGGGAAAAGGATATCACCCAGAGCATGCAGAAAACTCACTATCTAAAAGGATAGTAAAGGCAAAAACCCTCATCACTTTTAAACAGTTTTTAAAAGTGTTTTAAACCTTATCACTTTTAAAATTTGTGAGAATTGAGCAAGAACATCTCACAAAATTTCCCCCATCATATGGCTACCACAGTAATTTAAACTCTTGTTAAATGGATTGAATTTGAAAATCACTTAAAAGTTTAAGTAACAACAGTGCCATTCTTTTGGAAATTGATTTAGTAAAACTACTTCTCGAACCAAGTATATACACTGCAGAATAAACTAACCATGAGATGCTCCCCGCAGAAGATAATCCAAAATGACAGCAACATGGCATAGAAGATGCCCTGTCGAATGTCTCCAAACAGCAGCATCCAAGTCCAGTCAAATCCAATGGAAAACCATTCCACTGGGATATTTATAAAGGTCATTGAGATTCCAAGTGCAAAAATTACTCTGCAAATAAAATATTAACAACTTATGAAATTCGTTCTAGCAGAAACATTGTGATGTAGCTTAGAGAAGCCTGTATAGCTAATCTTACAACAATATTCAGTTTGCCTGCACATGTATCCCACATGAAACACACTTTAATTCCTTAAATTACACTAATGCATTTTGAAAATTAGTGGCTATAGGATCCCATTATTCATTTTATTAAGTTCTAGAAATGTTCTTTTAATTATATAATCACAACTTTATATATACAGTCTACAACAGGAATCTTTGGTCAGTTTAAAAAAACATGATTGAAACTTTTCTTTTCACTAAAGCCTTAAGATTTCTTTTGCTACAACTAATGCGCAGTTGACATTACTTAAATAGATTTGAAGTTCAGCCTGGGATCTCCTGATTTGCGTGGGAGTGTTTCATATTGAGTTGTGCTTACCAATTGAGCCATAGGTTTATTGAATTTCTTTATTTTTTTATTCCTATTTTATTAAGGTTTTTGGTAATGGCGAGGATACTGGGTCCTAACTCAGACAATTTCCATTGCCAGAGACGGAACGAGAGAAAAAGTAAGAAAAACAATATTTAAAGCATACAATAGCTACACATTACGTATAAGAATGAAAACGAGTGAACTAAATGCTACCTAGAAACATACTATACATCCATAAGACTACATTCAATACTGGTCTTACTTCTCCAGAAGGACCGGTGGGCGAGTCATCATTGTAATTCGTCTCCAGTACCAGATCATAATGATGAGAATACTGGGAGTCAGGAAGGTTTTCATTGCAAACCAGACCCTTGTGAATCCCCCATTCTGATGAATTGACTGTTAAAAAAATCAAATGACTATCGTTAAAGTCCTTATAAAATGACAAGTTAATAGAATGTGGCATTCCCAACAGACCCTTAAAGCCTTTGATTTATCAGGTCACCTGGAAATCTTCTCTACTTCAAAAACAAGTGCATCACTCAGTGGTTCCTGATCACAGCTGAGGCACCAGGTTTTGAAGGGTGAAGGTACAAGGAGACTGTAAATGCTGGAATCGGGAGCAAAAGAGAATTTAGCGGGTCAAATAGCATCTACGGAAGCAAAGCGATCGTCGATGTTTTGGGTTGAGACCTGAAAGGCGAATTGGTTCTTAGATCCTTAAGCTAGAATCGCCGTCAGAGTGAGATCATCCTCAGTGATCTGTGAACGCATGACAGCGTTTTCAAAGTATCATTCCATGAACCTTTTGCTGCATCTGGTACTGAATGAGCAGTATTGGCAGTTGCAGTGTAATCTGTTCTTTCAGTTGTCTACAGGAGAAGAGACCCCTCTCTGTATCCACAGCATTATTGTTAATGTACACTAATAATATTGCAAAAAGTATTATCCAATTTCATGTGGACTTACTTGCCACCTCCCCTCCCCACCCCCTCCCCCCCACCCCCCCCCAGAGTCTACATCCAGCAAATGACCTTGCCCAATTTTGTCTCAGCAACCTGCTCTGGAACTTATTTTGAGGATGTGAATAAGAGAATAAGAGGAAAAGATAAGGAGAAATAGTGGATATGGTGTATTCAGACTTTCAGAAGGCTTTTGATAAGATCCCACACAAGAGGCTGGTAGGTAAAATTTAAAAAAAAACTGGGACTGAGAACTGATTGACAGATAGGAAACAGAGTAGAAATAAAGGGGACTTTTCCAGGATGCAGGTCCTTTTTCAGGTGGGGTTCAGAACAAAAAGGGATCCTGCCAGGACTCTCCTTGAGATTTCAAAAAGAGGAATACGTGATTATACTCATTTACAATTCTTCTATGCACCCATGTCCTGCTGGTCTCTCAGTCTGGCAAAGCACTAGAGGACTACCAGGTATCTTACAAAACTTAGTCATCATACATCAGTATTTTCTGGCAAGAATAGAGAAAAAAAAACAATGGTTTGCTGGGTATATAAGTGGACAATTCATTAATATTTCGCCCCCAACATTTAGTACTAAATCCCCTGGTGTACTTTCACATCAGAACAGAGTAGCAGTGACATTACCACCATCCGAATATTCTTGAGTTTTCCAATTTTCATGTTGATGTTCTTCTTCTCATTAACAGGAAGTCGAATGTTAATCAGGTAATACTTGTGCGCAACACTCCCCAATTCCATGAAGGGAAGCAGCTCACAGTCATACAGCTGCCCCTGATTGTCATGATTCTGTTCAAAAGAGGAAACAGAATTAATCATACTCCAGACCATAAGGGTTCAGAAGATTTTGTTACATAGTGTAAGTGTCACCCTCAGCTGTTTCAAAGCCATAATGTCGTTTCAAAGGAAATAATCTTTATTGCTACAGGCGCTTCAAAATGTGAACTCTGTCACCAGCATGAACAGATTTGTAAAAATGCTTTTGGAATTGGGCATGCAGTATGGATACATGGAATAAAGTGAGTGAAGTTGGTTGGTTATTGTGAAATGGCCCTGCTGTAGGCCTGAGAACTGAAAGGTTGACTATCAGAGGCATCATGATCCTTTCCCTAGTTAACACCTACACAAGTGCAAGTTTCCAGGTGGGAAATAAGCAAAGTAGTATTCATGACGGATTTTCCCCTACATTTAACTCTTTGTATTGTGGTATCTTGACCAAGTCTAACAAACTCAGCAGAGGCCAGGAATTAAACCTAAAATCAACTAATCTTATCACCAATGAGCCCAGGGTGTACTATCTACTTATTTCAAAGAAGTTCATGGAATACAGTTTACATTTGAGTGAATTAGTTAATAAATCAGCATCATAAGTTGCTGAGAAATGTATGTGCAACTTAAATTCGTTCACACAATGGATCACTATACCAGTATCCACAGATTGATCTGCATGCAGTGTTCTATTCTCTGGAATTAAAATCTAATGTTCGGAATGATGACATGAACTTACCAGATTGTTGCTAAAAAACCACATGCTTCAATTATTGCCTTCAGGAAAGGAAGGAAATCTGCCCTATTTATTCAGCCACCAGGTCTACAGCAATGTGATTGACTCTCAATTGCCCTCTGAAATCGCGTAGCAAGCCATTGGGTTCGGGACCAGTTAGAACATAGAACAATACAACACTGGAAAAGGCCCTTCAGCCCATGATGTCAGTATTGAGAATGATGCCAAATTAAACTGCACATGATCCATATCCCTCCATTCCCTGCATATTCACGTGCCTATCTTAAGGCCTCTTGAATCCTACCATCATATCTGCTTCCACTAAAACTCTTGGCAATGCATTCCAGGCACCCGCCACTGTGTAAAAAATTTGCACTGCACATACACTTTAAATTTTCTTCCACTCATCTTAAAGCCATGCCCTCTAGTATTCAACATTTCTACCCTGGGAAAAAGATCCTGGCTGTCCGCTCTAACTATGCCTCTCATAATTTTATAAACTGCTATCGGGTCTCCCCTCAGCCTCCGACACTCCAGAGATGACAATCCAAGTCTGTCCAACCTCTCCCTATAGCTAATACCCTCCAATCCAGGCAGCATCCTGGTAAACCTCTCTGAACCCTCTCCAAAGCCTCCAAGTTAGGGAAGGCAATAAATGTCGGTCTGGCCAGCAATACCCACATCTCACGATTGAACAACATATTGAAAATCATTAATATAGTAAAAACAGAAAATGCTGGAAACAGTCAGCAGCTCAGGGTTCAGCATCTGCAGTTTTTGATTTTCAACATTAAGGGGATGCTGTAGAACTAAGATTACATACTTTTGGAGATGAGAAGTTGCAGTTTAGTTTCCGTTTCTCAATCGAATGGGCCATTTCGGTCCATTCACTAATACGGTCATCACGATAGCCTAGTGAAACATTCAACGTAACCACAGCATTGTCATCTGGAAATAAAAACAATGGCAGTTATTCTCAGAAATAAATTATTTTCTTAACACGAGTAATTTCCAACAAATAAGAGAACAGTATCTTCTGTCCAGGGATTTGCTTTACTGCATTTCCCTAGGTTTTCATGCCTTAAGGTTACCTTTGATGGGTGCAATAGAAACCTCTAAGTAAGTTCAGAAATTTACCAAGGAGGGAGAAACATTAAAAGTGTGGGGTAACCATCTCTAATTAGGATGCTGTGATTTCTAAGGCACAGAACAGTCCGCCATCAAAGCCCTGGAAAATATGTCTGCAAGAAATATCCTCTTTTCCCATCCGGCACTGCGACAACGGCAGCCCTATTCAGTTTAATGGGCTTATGTTCTTTGATACATAGTAGAAGAGAATCTCAAATCATGCATTCATCAGCCTGACATTACATGCTGAGAGGCTGCTTCCCTCGCTGGAAAACCTAGAATTAAAAGGGTGAACTTCTCAAGATAGGTGAAGTCTGCCATTTAGGACAGAGGGCAGCAGAATTTTTTCAGGGCATAGGGAATTCTTTACCAGAGGGCTGGAGTATTTTTGACCACCAGGACTGTCAACTTGTGAAAAAGCAGAATCAAGGAAAGTACATACAAGGTTGGAAGGTTGAAATGACGTGTATTGATATTGGTTTATTATTGTCACTTGTAACAAGGTACAGTGAAAAGCTTGTCTTACAAACTGATCGTACAGGTCAATTCATTACACAGTGCAGTTACATTGGGTTAGTACAGAGTCCATTGAGGTAGTACAGGTAAGAACAATAACAGTACAGAGTAAAGTGTCACAGCTACAGAGAAAGTGCAGTGCAATAAGGTGCAAGGTCACAACAAGGTAGATCGTGAGGTCATAGTCCATCTCATCGTATAAGGGACACGTTCTATAGTCTTATCACAGTGGGGTAGAAGCTGTCCTTAAGTCTGGTGGTACGTGCCCTCAGGCTCTTCTACCTGATGGAAGAGGAGAGAAGAGAGAATGACCCGGGTGGGTGGGGTCTTCAATTATGCTGGCTACTTCACCAAGACAGTGAGAGGTAAAGACAGAGTCCAAGGAGGGGAGGCTGGTGTCCGGGATGCGCTGGGCTGTGTCCACAACTCTGCAGTTTCTTGCAGTCCTGGGCAAAACAGTTGCCGTACCAAACCGTGATGCATCCAGATAGGATGCTTTCTATGGTGCAGTGATTAAAGTTGGTGAGAGTCAAAGGGGACAAACCGAATTTCTTTAGCCTCCTGAGGAAGTAGAGGTGCTGGTGAGCTTTCTTGGCCCTGGCATCTACATGATTTGACCAGGACAGGCTGTTGGTGATGTTCCATGAACTTGAAGCTCTCAACCCTCTCGACCTCAGCACCATTGATGCAGACATGTGCATGTACACCGCCCCCTTTTCTGAAGTCAATGACCAGCTCTTTTGTTTTGTTGACATTGAGGGAAAGGTTGTTGTCATGACACCATGATGATGTGTAGGTCAGTCAAGGGAGATTTTGTCTAGGCATTGTGATGAGAAATGACAATGCACTTATCTTTTGCCTGTGCAAAACTTCTTCAGGGACTTTGCAGCCTTTGGAAATTAATTTTCAGGATGAGATGTAGATAATATTTTGAACCAAAAACACATGTTATCAATGGAGACATTATAAACTGCAGGTGCTGGAGGCACTCAGCAGGTTGAGCAGCAACTGTAGAGGAAAAGAATTTTTTATCTAAAAAATAAACTTTATTCATATTAAAAAATATATGCAAGTACAAAGAAAAACAGTGCACGTTCATTATATACGTTGACAGTGTTAACAGTTCTATACAGTTGTAGTATTTGCACATTGTATAGATAGCATCATTTCCACTCAGGTATCCTCCTGGTGTGATACACACTTCAAGTGTTTGAGGAGCTTCTACCCCAGACTTCGCCCCTCAATGTCTAGTGGCAGAAGGATCCTTGACTGCCATCCTTCCCCACAACGCCTTTGCATTGCCTGAACCGACCTTCAGTGCGTCCCTCTGCACATACTCCTGCAGCCTGGCAGCATTCCCTTATAGACATCTCATTGTATGGACAGACCAAAGTGAGTCTTTCACCGAGTTGATGATCTTCTAGCAGCACTTGATATCTGTCTCTGTGTATGTCCCTGGGAACAGACCAAAGATCAGAGAGTCCTCTGTTATGTTGCTGCTTGGGATGAACCGTGACAAGGCACCTAGCATCCTTCTCCAGACCTTCTATGCAAAGACACATTCCCGCAAAGAGGTGGGCAACCTAGAGAAGGCTGAGGACAGATGGATCAGTGTGCGAATGAAAAGTTCTCTACTGCCAGGGCGAGGCCCAACTCAAACTTGAAGAACGTCACCTCATATTCTGCCTGGGTAGTCTACAACCCAATGGTATCAACATTGGATTTTCCAATTACAGGCAACCCTAACCTCCTGTGTTTCCCTCCCTCCCTCCCTCCGTCCCACCCGTACTCCCCCTCTAGCATCCCATCACCCATTTTTGTCCTCCTCCCCCTCCTGGTTCCATCCATTTAATACCTACATCCTTCACCACTGGATCCTCCCCCTCATTTGGTTCCATCTGCTCTTCACCTCTTCCCTAATAGTTCCCATCATCTTCTTCCTTTCTTATCAGATTCCAAGACTAGTATCATTTGTGTTCCCACCTATAGAACTCTGGCTTTCTATAGAACTCTGGTAAGGCTACATTTAGAGTATTGCGTGCAGTTCTGGTCACCTCACTATAGGAAGGATGTTGAGGCTTTAGAGAGGGTGCAGAGGAGGTTTACTAGGATGTTGGCTGCATTAGAGGGCATGTGCTATCAGGAGAGGCTGGGAAAACTTGGGCTCTTTTCTCTGGAGCGGCGGAGGCTGAGGGGTGATCAGCTGGAAGTGTATAAAATTACGAAGGGCATAGATAGGGTGGACAAACAATATCCTTTTCCTATTACTGAGCAATCCGATACCAGAGGGCATGCATTTAAGGTGAGAGGGGGTAGGTTCAGAAGAGACGTGAGGGGTAAGTTTTTTTTACTCAGAGAGTGGTGGATGCCTGGAATGCGTTGCCTGATAAGGTGGTGGAGGCAAATTCATTGGGGGCTTTTAAGAGGGGCTTGGATGGGCACATGAATGAGAGGAAATTGGAGGAATATGGGCATTCTGTAGGCAGGAGGGATTAGCTACGTCAGCACAACACTGTGGGCCAAAGGGCCTGTTCTGTGCTGTACTGTTCTATGTTCACTTATCACCCTCCAAACAGCTGTCTCCACCTTCATTCTCCCCTCCCCCACCAAGCTCCATCTGTCCTTTGTGTTCCCCTCGTCTGCTTCCACCTATCACCCACCTGCCTCTATTTCCCATCTCCACCTTCCCTGCGCCCCACCCAAGTTCCTCCAAGCACTTTTTTGTTTTACACATGTTATTACAATGGATGTCTGAAATTAATAAAGTGTTAAAAATGTAATTAATACAAGGCTGCTATGATAATGATCCTTACTGCTTAACTTCAAAAGAGACTGAGCACAGGATTGAAACCTATAATAATGGATGCATATTATTTGAATCATCTACCCAAATTTTGAAAGTGGATTACTAGTTGAAAAAATATGTCAGGTAACAGCTGTTGTTGGTGATGATTGTTATTACTCAGCATGACCCCATAACTGGCGTCACCAACCAGAGGTAATTATAATGCCCTTGTTCCATTAAGGTGTGAATGATGCAGACATTGTAACCATTACGGTTACCATTACTAAGCTGTTGGTCACCACAATATACAATTCTTGTATAAATTTATATAACGAGGGCTTTCTAATCTCTTTACAAAGATTTATTGAAGACAGGTAGGCATATACTTTATATTCATATATTCAGTAATGAACATACTTCATTACAGGAACTGAAGGAACAAGCTATTCTCAGTCATCATCTTTAACTTGTTACTCAATTTATTCTCGTATTAAGTATTTTTAGATTTTAATACATTGAGAAAGATAGTATATAAATGCAAGTTGTTATTGTAAGTACCACTCCTTCCCTAAATAATGTCCTTTACTCAAGTAGAATCCCAAAAGAGTTATTCTTTATTCGTCACAGGAGGCAGGCAACAGTAAATTGTTTTACCTCAGGTGGGTACTGCAACAAAACCTCAAACAGACGACCCCTGTGTTACGGGGGGGGTTGGTTTTGTTCCAAGGAAAATGGGCCATATTACGCAAAGCCATGTCATCTGCACGTGTGTCAAGAGACACAAGTTGAAAAAAAATTGTAATTTATTTACTTCTTTTCTCCCCACACAAATTCATGAGAGCGAATTCTATTCCGTATCTCAAATTTTTGGGTAGAGATTAGCAAATTCTGTAAGGGCAAATTTGTGGGTGGGGAACTTGAAGAGGGAGTTCTCTAGGCTTCCCAATAAAAAAAAGTGTTGGTAACAACAATCTTAAGAAACTGCTATTGTAAAATATCTACCCACCTTTCAGTTCTGCCATTTGCGATAATCATTGTCCTTCGAAAGCAATTCAATTTTTGGAAAGCTTTTGATATTTTGACATCAAGATATGTAATCGTTCCAATGAATTATCACACGTGCAAGTTTACCTCGAGCTTGGTTCTTTCTCTGATGCTAGCAAGGTGCCAGCCAGAAAGATAAAGATATAAACAAGACATTTGTACTATGTATGTAGAAAATCCTGCAAGTGTGTAGTAGATTCATTGTTATGTAGCCAAGTCATATAAACAATGTGAATTCAGCAGGAGTACAAACAGGCATAGTTGTCACCTGCTCCTCATGGAATATGACGGAAAAGATCATAACTGATCAGACTTCCAGATAACTTAATTTTGGATGACTAGGATTAAAATGAACTAGGGACTATTGCTGGCACAAAAGCAACAGCTATTTCCACTTCAAAGTACAGAAATCAAAGACTTATTACCAGCATTCTTTCCTTCAGTGCCTTGCACTTCTTGCTTCATTTAAACTTATGTATTTTTGCATAATGGTCACTTGCAAGAACTTGATTGTAAATATTCATTAAAATTCCCTTACAAATCTCTTCAAAAACAAAATCGAGGGAGGAGGTCATACTGTAAAATGCTGAAGTACGTCGTCCAAAAGGGCACACACATTATCCACAGACCAGGGCTCTGACAAAACTAAAACTAGCTCAGTTTACCTCTCCATAGATTTAGTATTTCCTTTTGACATAGAAGGGGGCCATTTAGTCCATCCAGTCTCTGTCAGTTCTCAAAAGAAATTCCATTGATCCCACCATCCCACTTATTTCCAGGTTAAGCAGTTGCCTCTCACACACTCATCAACCCTGCCACCCATCAACACCAAAGGTAATATACAGCATGCCATTGGGATGCGGCGAGAAACCTGTCCACAGGGGAGATGGTGGGGGGGAACCCATGTGATCACAGGAAGAACATGCAAACTCCACACAGTCAGCACTGGAGATCTGGATCAAACCCAGACCTACTGGAGCTGTGCCACCCCGTCGTCCCAGGTTTTTTCAGAATTTTAGTTTTCATTACACTGACAAATCCTAGCTTAAATAGTTCATGGTCTCACTGAGGAGGAAGGCTCTTTCCCAGAAATCAAACTGTGGAGTGATGTACATTCTTCTTTTTCCCAGTTCTCCACTGCCATCCAGCAACCATTCTTGTCGACAAATTGCTGATCAGGCAGCCCAGACTTGTCGAACCTCACACTTTAAAAATGGAAGGCCCTAGCCACCTGTGGACCCATACCAGATTTGTCAGTGATTTCAGAGAACCATAGAAAGAATACAGGAACTAGAAGAAAAGTTAGTCACCATTCAGTCCATCATATCTGTGTTGGCCCTTAGCTACTACAATCCAAGACAGATCTCAAAACACAATCATTTAAAAACAAAAATAACAAAAATTTAGGTGTATCGACTTACTTTTAAAATCAAATGGCACCCACCACCTATGAAATACATTGCTATTCTTACAAACATTAAACAAGCATACTTGTTTTGTAGTGGAACCTTTCCAATACAGGAATAACTGAAGAGAAATACCAGAGGGAATTCAGTAACACAAGGTCACTTAATGTTGTTCATGTACTACGATGATATGGGATCATATTACGGAAATCTGTCAGTGAACCACACCACTCATTATCTGCTTTTAGATTATACAATCTGTGTTATCCATTTATAGACCTTTATCAGCAGTATAGACCATTTAGAAACAATGGTACTGCATTTAAAAAAAAGTCCTTTGTAGCGGTTGCTACCGTGGAATAAAACAAGACGCTAGTCGGAGGATTGCCGAACAAGAACTGGTTTATTTTCCTGCCTTGCGCGAGCCCTTTAAGGGAGACTGTTCCCACCCAATGAAACCGGCAATGACGTAAGTATTACGTCATCAAGACTTTCCCGCGCACGGGTTCTCCCCATCGCTCAGAAAGACGAGGCCCGCCGCCATCTTGGGCCTCGTCGCTCCGACGCCGCGCGACCCGACTGCCGAGCCAGTTCACCCGACTAAACGGTGAGTCGCCACAGTACTGCATTTAAAAAAAAGTCCTTGATTACAGTCCTGAAGTGATTCATGGGCACCAGTTCTCCTCCCATGAAAATAAAATGGCAATACTTGTGAGGCTGGAGTCTGATTTCACGGGCACCAGTTCTCCTCCCAATAAAATAAAATGGCAATACTTGCGAGGCTGGTCAACAAGACATTAGGCTGTGAATGGGATTGCCTCGTCTCACTGTCCACAGATCTGCAATATTCACACCACTCATGTACAAAACTACAAAATAAAAATGCCTTTATGTTATGAGATCCAATATTATAAAGTGCACAATTTTGTTTTAAAAAGCCTAATTGTTTATAGTGCTGATAATACCAAGATAGCTACCCACCAGCAGTTGGGACCATACAAAGTTTCCCTCGTCCCAGTGTTGGAATAGCCCACACAAACCATGATTAACTGTGTAATTTTCTGTCTGTGCTGATTTAGCTGAATACACACATGGTAATGGAAAGCAGTTCCTGCTCCTTCATGAGCCTACCATCCAGTCAGCCTGCTACAATGTGCAAGCACCAACATTAGATCATACAAACCCCAGCAGATAATTTTCCTTGATTGAAAACAGGAAAAATATTCTTCCAAGTTTCTTTATTTGAATTTTCAATATATGACAGGTCCATACCGATTCAAATGAAGGATTTCAACATGTCAAAACAAGTGCAATAAGAAAGATTAGAAATGTTTGAAACAAAGCCTTTTTGTGTAGTTTGCCGTTATAGAAAAACAGAACAGAAAACTTCTTGTGGGCAAATGCCAAATTAATGCAAGTTCTCCACAACCTGGGGTGCATGCCAATCTAACATACTGTCACTCCACCGTGTCTGTCACCCCTGACGACTAATCCACTTCAACAGCTGTGTTATTGCTGGACAACTGCCAAATGTTGTTGAAGTAGAGTATTTATTTCATCCCGATTGCATGAATAAGCTTCATTTCACCCACAAGGGATATGATTACTGTTTGCAGATTTTGCTAACTCTTTTCTCAATTACTTTCCAACTCAATCAAAACTCCAGTAGTCTAAGCTGTAGATCCAATTGCTCGCTAAATCTAAAGTTTTTTTTACAAGACTATTTGGTACAACTTTGGTCATACTAATGTTCTCTCCATCCACCCTTGTGACCAATAATGACAGAATGTCGTTGATGGAATGAAGAATTCAGTGGAGAAAATATTAAAGTTGAAGTCGAGTTAATTGCCATATGCACAAATACATGTATGCACAGGTGCAATGAAAATCTTACTTGCAGCAGCATCACAGGCACATAGCATCATATAAGCATCACAAAAACATGTTAAACATAAATTACACACAATTTTTACAAGAAAACACAATTAGAACAAAAAAGAACAAAGTCCAGTTTAGTGCAAAGAATATGATTATTCTAATTTTCTTCAATTTTCTCAAAATTATTCCTCTTCGACAGTCCATACCTGAATATTGTCTGTATCTTGCTCGTGTAACTAGTCATTATTTAGGCCTCAACCCTAAGATTGGTGTTTGTCTGATATTAACCAAGAAACACTAATAATTACCTTACTGATATCCAAATATGCAATACAACAGCAAGTACCACTGGATAGTAAAAAGGGATGAGAGCTCTTGCTTTTCACCAGCACACAATGGGCTCAAACAACATATATGTGGCTCCATTGGACAGCCACAGAGCACAAAATAAGATAGGTTAATAGACTAGGCTCCATTTTCCTTTAAAGTTACAAAGTGGATACAAAATCTTTTTGTCGCTATAACTTTACTGCTTTCTCTTGAACTATCAGGCTGACGAGTCTAAAAGCAATCCCAGGATCCCACAAAACATTACTTCTCCGATCAATGTGCAAGGGAAAATTGTAAACAAAAGGGAAGCCAGTTTAAAAATCAGCCAGAGTTTCTGGCCTGTTGGACGACAAGACAAAGGAAGAGATCAAACAAAAGTAATCAAATGGAAGGCAGTTAACAGTTTCTGAACTAGAGCAGATTATGCCAGGCTGGTAAAAGATAATTACCAGTGCACATGATAAATAGAAACAGAATCTCAAGATTCATTTGTACACAAAGATTTATCAACTTCCTCATCCTTGTATTGTCAGTCAAACGGACTGAGCTGCCTCAGTACATTCTGGCCATCTTGTAGGATTCCTCCAATTAGTTAACATAACTTGCCCGATAGGAATGAGTTCTCACTTCAATCTAACAAATATGTTTTACAAAATGCACAGATAGTGGTTTGGTAGTTAACAAAAATAGCCCAGAAGCAACGACACCAAAAGCAACAACGCTAAAGCAAAGTCACTGACCCAAAATTTTAACTTCTTTTTCCTTTCTACATTCCTGCCTGATTTGCAGAGTATTTACAGAATTTTCTGTTTTTAATAACACAAAGCAAAGCAACTGAATCTAGGTACTAGAGAGTCAAGCTGTGAACCAGGCAGAAAAGTATTAGTCATCATAAGCTCTAATACATATAATGTATTCCATGTGAATTAGGACAGAAAGATACTCCAGTTTCACTAACATTATGCTGAAGCAATCCTTCTGTTTCATAAACTGGTGAATCAAATTCAAATTTCATCCACATAAAGATCATAAGTGTGAAAGAATAATAATTACATTTTTGTTTCTAGTAATACAATTTTTTTAACCAAATTATAAACTGGCCACAAATTTTCTTCTCTAACAGAGAACACATAGTAGAAAACTGGAAGTAATAGCCTGGGGCCAAAATACTATGGAATAAACCATGACAACAATTTTCAGATCATTTTATGTGACCTCTAGGTGTGCACTACATTTGTGTATCTGACAAATATCAAATCACATCATTACCCCTGCAACCATCTTTTGGAGAGAGAAATTGGACCATGTTGTCCCAGAAGTGATCTTCATTCAGCACTCCTGGGACAAGATGTTCACAGCTCTACACTAAGGCTGAACCTTTCATCCTTCAAACACTCCTACAGCTATCCACTCCCAACCTCTCTTTCCACCTCAAAGAACCAAAAGCTCTGTCACCCACCATCACAATCACCCAGTGACCACTCCTGTCCCCATCCACCGATCCCTCAGGCCACTGATGAAGGCCCCAATCTCCATCATCTAACAACCATCACACTCCCAAATGCATTGAGTTGCTGACCTAGGCCCAAGCCTCAGTCAGGCCATGAGCACTCAGTGTATCACCTTATATCTTCAATTGTTAGGTGGCACATTTTCATCCCCAAAGTGTGAAGTCTGTCTAGCAGCACTTGAGAAATAGCAGACCCATGACCAAAATGGTTGCTGATGCAAAGTTGCTGAGGCCACCCAGTATAACAATTAGGGCACACTGAACTTCTATGCCAGGATCTCCACTTAAAGTCTGTTGGTGGCACTCGATGGACTAAGTCATAACTTGGCTTTGGTCCAATCACTTCTTTAATCTACTATTTACCACTCTTTAATAAGTCTTTTACAATACTGGTGCAAGTTTAATTTTGATTTTTAACTGTTAAAATGAACACCACATCTAAAGCGTCAGCTAATGGTAAAGGTAACGAAGACCAACCTACTTTGGAAGCTATTTCTAATCTGGATAGAAAGTTTGACCGGAGCTTTGCCGAATTGAAGTCCATTTTAAAGGACTTCGAAGACAAACAAAATACTCTTATCCAGGGAAATGCCAAACAAATGCAACTAATTGCTGAACTCGACCAAGCTGGTAAAGAGAGAGATGCCAAACTCCACTCACTTGAGAAAGCCTTAATTACGACAAAGCAAAACCTGGAAAAGCAACAGAGGATCATCGACCTGGAAGGACGCAGCAGGAGGAAAAATTTAAGGATCATCAATTTTCCAGAGAACACCGAGACCGGTAACCCTACGGAATTCTTTTCTAAACTTCTGGTCAATATGTTTGGTTCCGAAATGTTTCCTGTTCACCCCATTCTTGATAGAGCTCACAGAGCAATAAGATCCAAACCTGCTCTGGACCAAAAACCTTGGCCAGTAATATTGAGATTTCATTATGTCAACATCAAGGAACTCTCGATTCGTACCACTCGTGGACGTGGAATGATTCAATTTAAACAATGGAAGTTTTGAATAGTTGAAGATTACACCCCAGAAGTTATGAAAGAAAGGCTGACCTACAAACCAATTATGGCTCATTTCTATCAAAGCAATTTATCATCCTGCATTATTATTCCCAGCAAGGTTGAGAATTACACTACCTGATAAATCTCGCAAATGGTTTAAATCCGTCCAAGAGGCCAAAGAATTTCTTTTGAACTAGCTTTTAATTTTAGAAGCTAAGAAATGCGGAAGAGACATAGTGTTTTTCTTTTGATTTACTACCTACTTGCTTTATTATCCAATTAATTTTTAGATTTAAACCTTTCTTTTTCCTTCTTTTAATATTTTTAATGTCTTATTTTAACAATAATTAAGAATTTAACAAAATGACTGATCGTTTGCTTTCTTTTCGAAATAACTATTAAACTGTATCTTTTAAATTTTGATTGTTAACGCCCTTTGGCTCTGTTTCAATCCCACAACTATGGTTGTTAGTTCGATATCTTTGTTTCGATTATGTCATTAACCTCTAGACTAAACATGGGTGGTTTATATATTTTTCAACTTGGACTACTGCCACCAATAGAACTGAGGTTAGTTCAATTAGAGGGTAGCTTTCTGGCTGTCTATTGGCCAGTTTTCGGGCTGTTGGGGGAGGGGGGTGGGGCTGTTTTTAGTTTTTTTTTCCTTCTGGACTAAACTACAAATTTTTCTAAATTGTCATCACATCTGCTTCCTCTTTGAACTTTTGTTTTTACTTCTCGCATATACCAAGATTAACCCTTTACATACCATATGTTTTTTAATCTGTTAAAATGGATAAGACTTAATTTTATTTCATGGAATGTTAATGGCTTAAACAATCTGGTTAAGCACAAGAAGATCTTTATAAAGTTTTTCATAGATTAAATGCTCAGATCATTTTCGCTCAGGAGACTCACATCAGGAAGAAAGATAATCAACTTTTTTTTAAATTTTGGAGGGGTCAACAGTTCCATTCAAATTCACAAGCAAAGGTGAAAGAAGTCTCTATTTTTATAGACTCCTCAATTTCGTTTGTCCATCATGAGACAATATCAGACCCAAATGGTAGATTTTTATTAATTACTGGTCTACTTCATAATAAAAAAAGTTGTTATAGTTAATGTTTATGCACCCAATGTAGATCACCCTGAATTTTTTAAACATCTGTTTGCATTTTTTCCTAATTTAAATGAATACACTTTGATTATGGGTGGAGATTTCAACTGCTGTCTAAACCCTTCGATGGATAGATCTGTGTCAAATCCTGCACTTACAAACAAATCTGCTGTCTTTATTAATTCCTTCTTAGTTGAATCCAGAATTTTAGATGTTTGGAGATTTCTACACCCATACGATAAAGAATTTTCATTCTTTTCTCATGTCTACCATAATTACTCGAGGATTGATTATTTTTTTATTGATGCTAGACTAGCTCCACTTACTATGGACTGTAAATACGATGTAATTGCCATTTCTGATCATGCACCATTGAAATTATCAATTAAATTACCAGATGTGTCATTTGATGTCAGACAATGGCGATTTAACCCTTCTCTATTACAAGACTTAGATTTCGTCCAGTTTATTAAAGAACAGATCTCATTTTCCTTTTTAACCAATTTTACTGAAGAAATCTCCAGTGGGATAATATGGGATACTTTTAAAGCATGTATCCGTGGTCAATTATTTCATATTCCACTGGATTGAAAAAACAAACTAATAACGAAATACATATATTAGCTGACAAGATTAAAGAAATCGATAAAAAATATTCTGATACTCCTAATCTGGAGCTTTTTAAAAAGAGAACAGAACTCCAAATACAACATAGTTTATTATTAACATCTTCAATTGAAAATCTACTACTTAAAAACAAAAGTCAATTTTATATACATGATGACAAATCTGGTAAATTATTGGCCGACCAATTGAAAGCTACTTTATCTAAACGTCAGATTAATAAAATTTGTAAACCAGATGGTATCTACACTATAGATCATGTTCAAATTAACAAATCCTTTCAAGAATTTTATTCTTCTTTATACCAATCCCCTGAGGATCCTACATTAATGCATGAATTTTTAAGAGATCTGAAGATTCCCCAATTATCTTTAAATGAACGTTCTACATTAGATGCTCCCATTTCAGAGGAAGAAATAAAGAAAGTAATATTTTCAATGAACTCAGGTAAAGCACCCGGCCCTGACGGATATACAGCCAAATTTTTAAAATCCTTTTCTGATACTCTTGTTCCCTGGTTAGCCAAAATTTCAGTAGGTAAAATCAGTAGGTAAACTACCACAATATTTCTATGAAACAACTATTTCTTTAATTCTTAAAAAGGATAAAGATCCCACTGATTGTGCATCTTATAGACCTATTTCTTTATTAAATGTAGATTCAAAAATATTTTCCAAAATATTGGCCTTTAGATTGGAAAAGGTTCTACCACAAATTATCTCTGAAGACCAGACAGGATTTATTCAGAATTGTTATTTACATTTTAATATTAGGAAATTAATGAATATTATATTTTCCCCTTCATCCCAAATTCCAGAATGTGTTGTTTCACTAGATGCTGAAAAGGCGTTTGACAGAGTCGAATGGCAATATCTATTCATTACACTTCAAAAATTTAATTTTAGCCCTAAATTTATATCTGCGATTAAAATGATTTATTATACACCTATGGTTTCAATACTTACTAATAATCAAAGATCTCCTTTGGTTAGGCTATTTCGAGGTACTAGACAAGGTTGCCCTTTAAGCCCTTTATTATTTGATACTGCTTTAGAACCCTTGGCTATTGCACTCCGGGACTCTTCAAATATATATGGCATTACTCGCGAACAGAAGATTCATAAGGAGACAAGAGGGCATGGCTTTAAGGTTATGGGTGGGAGGTTCAGGGGAGATGTCAGGGGGAGGTTTTTCACCCAGAGAGTGGTTGGTGCATGGAATGCACTGCCTGGGGTGGTGGTGGAGGCAGATACATTGGACAGGTTCAAGAGTTTGTTGGATAGGCATATGGAGGAATGTGAGATAGAGGGATATGCGGGAAGAAAGGGTTAGATAGTGTGAGGGTAGTTTGATGGACGGCACAACATGGTGGGCCGAAGGGCCTGTTTTGTGCTGTATGGTTCCATGGTTCTATGGTATCTTTCTACGCAGATGACCTGTTACCTTATATTTCTAATCCGGAGGAATCTATCCCCGCAGTATTATCACTACTAGATCAGTTTAGTGTTTTTTCTGGCTATAGATTAAACCTTAATAAGAGCGAACTTTTTCCATTAAATATGCAAACCCCAATTTATAGGCAATTACCTTTTAGATTGGTAACTATTTTATGTATTTAGGTGTTAACATTACCAAGAAACATAAGGACTTATTTAAAGCTAATCTATTGCCTTTAAATGACCATGTTAAACAATTATTTACTAAATGGTCCCCACTGTCTTTATCATTGGTAGGCTGAATTAATGCGGTTAAGATGAATATGTTACCAAAATTTTTATATTTATTTCAAGCGATTCCAACTTTCGTCCCGAAATCTTTTTTTGACACTATTGATTCTAAGATTCTTTCATATATTTGGCAGAATAAAAACCCAAGGTTAAGTAAGAAATATTTACAAAAACTAAAAAAGGATGGTGGTATGGCCCTGCCTAACTTTAGATTATATTATTGGGCAATTAATATCAGATATTTAGATTTTTGGATACAAGATTCAGATGTAATTCAATGCCCCAAATGGGTACACTTTGAGCACCAATCAGTACTTGAATTTTCATTAGTTTCTATTTTAGGAGCTTCACTCCCTTTTGCACTTACCAAATTAAGTAAACATATGATTAACCCAATATGATTAAACATACAATATGAATATGGTTTCAATTTTGTAAATTTTTTGGATTGAATAAATTTAACTTGTCAAGTCCCATTCAATCTAATTTTTTCTTTCATCCATCCCGAGTTGACTCAACTTTTTCCATATGGAAAAGGAAGGGAATAGTATGTTTTTGTTATTTATTCATTGATAACTGTTTTTCATCTTTTGAACAATTGTCTAACAAATACAATTTGCCCAGATCACACTTTTTTCGATACTTGCAGATTAGAAATTTTTTAAAAGCTACTATACCCTCTTTTCCGACACCTTACAAAACTGAAATTACGGAAAAAATTTTTAGGTCTTAATCCTTATCAGAAGGGCTTGATAGCAATAATCTATGATTTAATTATGAAATTACGTCCAGAATCACTGGACAAAATTAAGAATGAATGGGAAAGTGAACTCCAGACATCTTTACCTACAGAGACATAGAAGGAAATTCTTCATTTAGTTAGTACACCTTCAATGAGTGCCAGACACTCTTTGCTACAGTTTAAGGTAGTTCACAGGACCCATATGTCAAAAGATAAGCTAGCTCGTTTTTATCACCATATAAATCCTATATGTGACAGATGTAAATCAAATGTGGCTTCTTTGACACATATGTTTTGGTCCTGTCCTCTTTTGGAAAAATATTGGAAAGACATTTTTAACATTATTTCAAATGTATTGAAGATTGATTTACAACCTCACCCTATCGCTGCAATTTTTTGGATTACCAAGGATAGGGTCTGGCCATTTATCTGCTTCCTCTAACCGTATGATTGCCTTTGTTACATTAATGGCCAAACGATCCATTTTGCTTAAATGGAAGGATCCAATACCCCCTACTACTTTTCAATCGTTCTCTCAAACTATTTCATGTTTAAACTTGGAAAAAATTAGGAGTGGTACTGTTGATCCTTTGCTTAAATTTGAAGAGATTTGGAGTCCATTTATTCAATATTTTCACATGATATAGATCCCCTTCCAATAACTTTCCAATTTAGAGGAATGGAGTTGACGACATGATATTGTTCTGTTTCTACTGAGAAATTTTAGTCCAGTTTTTTTTCTTGTTTTTTGGTTTTTTTTGAAATTTTTCTGTTTAGTTTAGTTTGGTTTGATATATTGTTTATAATTTTTCTTATTGATTTGGGGATTTTTCTCTTTCTTTTCATTTATATATATATAATAAATCTTTTTCTTTCCTTTCTTTTATATTATATTCATTTACTAAGAGATCGTTGGATCTACAGGTTTTTTTATAGTTTGTTGTTCTTAATGATTATCTATGCCATGATTGTTCTCCTGATCTCTTTGTATTGCATGTACAAACATTGATGTTATATATTAATCTGTATTAATTTGAAAACTAATAAAAAATTGAAAAAGAAAAGGATCTCCATTTAAGACAGCAAGTATTAAAAAAAATCAGAAAGTTTGCAAATTAATTCCCCAGCTATGCCAAAGTATCAGCAGGATTAGGAATATTTTATTGTGGTGTACTGAGGTTAGGGAGAGGAGCAAGAACCTAACTAATTGTTATCCAGCAATCCCTGATGGAAGGAAATACATTTTACGTACTTTCATATTTGCTCACGACACAGAAGAACATTCAACCCATCTTTGGGACTTCTTTGGGATGTGGCAGGAACCTACACAGTTGCAGAGAAAATGTGTAAACTCCACACAGATTGTGTCATAGAAAAAGACCAGTTTTGTGCCTGTCCTGTTCCTTACTGGACGAATCCAAAGCCATTTCCAATTAGAGCCTGGCTAACTAACTCGAGTTTACAATTTATGTTGGGTTTGGGTCAAGTGTACATTCTGAGAAAACATTTAGGTTCTGATTGAGTCAAGCCATGCAGTGCCAGCTCTGCTCAGTACTTTATTCAGGTCAGGATGATTTGCTAAGAATTAGCATCTTGATCAATAATTGGGAGTTTTTCCTTCACACCAATGTTTGAGATTGTTATATTTTCCATTCCCAATCCATGGCAATTAGCCCTTTACTTTGGCCAGGTTTGGTTTGGATGTTAAGATTACACCCATGCAGAGAATTCCATTTCCGTGTTCTTATCCATAGCCCAAACTGATATATTGTTTGAAACATTAATTCAATTTTCAATTAAAAGGATGCTTCAACCACTCTATTCATTGTGCAAATGTGCTAAAAGAATTTTGCCCTCTGTCCTCACTGTGATAATTTTACATTGACTACACCTTAATGACACTCTACCCAGAGGAATTAGTCATTTCCTATTACCCAATCGACCCTTTATTAATCTTAAAACCTACTTAAAGATGTGCACAGCTTTGTGCAGTCCCCACAATGTTACATTGACTTATTTTGGACAGAAGTCAGTAACATTTTACACTTGGTTTCAGCACTCCTGGATGGCAGAAGATAAAGTCGACAAGGATTTTGTTTCTGATGATTGTATTTGTACTGAGTTTCACCATATATCAAGGCTTAACACCAGAAACGCAGCCCCTTGATATTAAGGATCTCTCCAATGGCTGGAGTCAGACCTTCCTCAAAGGAAGGTAGTTGTGAGTCAATCATCCCAGCCCAGGATGCTGCCCTGGGGGACTCCTGCACCAACATATTCAACCCAACTATATTCAGCAATGACCTTCCTACCACTATAAATTGCAATGATCAGAAACACTGAAGCAGTCCATGCAAGAGCTAGACAGCATTCAAACATGGACTGATTGGTGGCAAGTAACATTCATAAAGCACAAGTATCATGTAGAAGCCATTTCCAGTAAGAATAGCTAATCACCTACCCTTGACATGCCATCATAGAGTTCCCCACCATCAACATCTTGGAGATCACCATTAACCTAAAATTCAACCAGACCAGCCACATGAATACTATGCCACAAAAGCGGACCTGGGGCTGGATATCTTGTAGTGAGTGGCACTCTCAACACCACAAAGCCCTTCCACCACATAAGAAGGCACATATAAGGAGTGTGATGGAACACTCTCCACCTGCCTGGATGAGTGCAGCTTCAACTCCATTCACAGAGCTCAATACTATCCAAGATTAAGCAGCCCACGCAATTGACATCCAGTCTACAACCTTAATACTTATTCCCTCCACCACTGGCACATTATGGTTACAGTGTGCACCTTCTGCAAACATACTGCAGTTATTCGCCAAAGATTCTTTGATCGAAACTCTCAAAAACATTTCTTCTACCAACAAGATCAAAGACAACAAACATAAAGGAACACGATCAGTTGCAAGTATTCTGCAGTTCCTTCACCATTACTGGGTCCAATTCCTGGATCTCCGTATTCTACAACCATTCCGCCTAAGGGAGGTGGTGTAGTTTCTCTGGTGGGAGAACCATCATCTGCACTGCAACCACTGTTGCAGTTCAAGGTGACTCACCACCTTCTCAAGGCCAATTAGGAACAGATAGTTACTAGGTAGCAATGTCCACATCCCACAAAATGCATAAATAAAATAAAAATTTAAGGCATCACACCACATTTAACATCAGAGGAAAAAAGGAGAAAGAAAACTAATTTGATTATCTCAAACATCTGAAATAAAAGTAATCAAAGAAAGGCTACTGTCTAGAAATTCATTCCCAGTCAGTGGTATTAAAAATGTTAAAAAGTCATGTCAGCAAGTTGCATTCTGCCTCCAAAATTCAGTTCATTCAAGTCCAGGAATGAATTTCGAGGGAGAACACTTTCTCTCCCCATAGATGCTGCCGGGCCTGCTAAGTATTCAGTGCATTTGTGGTTTAGATTTAGATTCCCAGCATTAATTGTTTTGCTTTTCTTTCAAATGTCATTTCTCATGCATACAGGCAAGCAAAATCAGACTTTAATAGTAATTTTTTTCAGGAGTTCTCCAGTACATCCTCCAATTAATGACCTACACAATTTTTATCAGTTTTGCGTGATTAACCTGAATATAGATAAGCAAGTGGCAGGATGGAATATAATAAGGGAAAATGTGTGGTTATCCACATTGGAAAGAAGAATGAAAAAGCAAATTATTATTTAAACTGAATGAAACTACAAGATGTTGTGGTACAAAGGGATCTGGGGGCTTGAGTAATTAGAAAGGCTAATAGAACATTGGCCTTTATTGCAACAGCTATGGGATATAAAACATAAAAATAAGGAAGTTTTGATGCAACTTTACAGGGTTCTGGCAAGATCACACCTGGAGTACTGCCTACAGTTTTTGTTTTTGCATTTAAGGAAGGATGTACTTGAAATGAAGATAGTGCACAGAAGATTCACTAGATTGATTCCCAGGATGAAGGGTTCATTATGTAAAGAGAGGTTAAGCAGATTGGGCCTATACTCATTGTGGGATAGAAGAATGAGAGGTGATCTTATTGAAACATGGAAAATTCTGAGGAGGATTGATAGGGGGGATGTTGCGAATATGTTTCCCACAGTGTGGTTTCAGAGACACAAGAAAGACCGCAGATACTGGAAATCTGGAGCAACACACAAAATGCTGGAGGAACTTAGCGGGTCAGGCAGCATCTACGGAGGGAAATGGCCTTTTGACGTTTTGGGTCGAGACCCTTCATCAGGACTGGAAAGAAGGAAAAAGGCAGTATAAAAGGCGGGGTGAGGGGGCAGAGCACGAACTGTGGGTGATAGGTGAATCCAGGTGAGAGGGGGAAGATAGACAGGTGAAGGAGGCAGAAAACCTGAATGATGTAAGAAGCTGGGAGGTGATAGGTGGAAGTGATAAAGAGTGGAAGAAAATGAAATCTGATAGGACAGTAGACCATGGAATAAAGGGAAGGAAGTGAGGAGGGGAACTGGAGGAATGTGTGGGTGATGGGCAGATCGAGAGGATGAGGGAGGGGAAAGAGAAGGGGTGATGGGACCAGTGGGATAATGGAAAACAGGAAGGGGAGAGGCGCGGAATAGAGAGTTGTGGTTACCAGAAGTGGTTACCAGCAGAAAATCGATGTTTGAGTTTCCTGGTTGGAGACTACCAAGGTGGAATATGAGGTGCTGTTCATCTAAACTGTGTCTAGCCTCAACTTGGCAGTAAGAGAAAGCAGTGGACAGACTGGGAAGTGGAATTAAAATGGCTGGCGACCAGGAGATCCTGGCTGTTATGGCAGACGAAGAGTGAAACAGCTCGACAAAGTGATCCCCCAATCCGCGTCGTCTCACCGATGTAGAGGAGGCCACAGTGGGAGCACTGGATGCAATAAATGACACCGATGGATTCACATGTGAAGCACTGGGAAGGACTGTTTAGGGCCCTGAATGGTGCTAAGGGAGGAGGTGTAGGGGCATGTGCAACGAGGCTCACCTGCCACCCCACGAGCCTCCACATCCAACATATCATTCTCTGCAACTTCCACCATCTCCAACGGGATCCCACCACCCTTCCCTCCCCACTTTCCGCAGGGGTCGCTCTCTCTGCGACTCCCTTGTCCTCTTATCCCTCCCCATCGATCCCACTCCAGGCACTTATCCCTGCAACCACGCTAAGTGTTACACCTGCCCCTACACCTCACCACCATTCAGCATTTTGTGTGTTTCTCCAGTATAGTTTCAGAATAAAGGGTCATTCATTTCAAATGTAGATGAGGAAGGATTTCTGCTCTTAGAGGACTGTGAATCTTTTAACTCTCTACCCCAGAGAGTTGTGGAGATGGAGTTGTTTAAAACATTTGCCAAGATTAATAAGACCTTTAAAATATAAGGGGTTTAAGGCATACAATAGAAGAAAGCAGGAAAGTGGTGGTGAGGCCAAGACTGGATCAGCCAGTTCAAGAAGTTGACTGGCCTACTCATGTTCTTTTTTCCTTTCCTCCCATTAGTCAAATCTCTGGAATCCCAGTGGAATAACATCCACTCGACTTTTTAAGTACAATATCCCCACCTCGAAGAATATCAAATTAACATTTAGCATATGACTGACATACATATATGATGAAAAAACGCATTCCTCCTTTCTTAAGCAAGCACTTACCTATTTCGTTGTCAATTTGAAATTCAATCTCAAATTGCAAAACCACCAACAGGAATTGAAACCAGGAACTCATTTCCCAATTTTGATGTGGGATGTGAATTGTAAACACAATATCATTGGCTTCAATTTGTTGTTTCATAGCTTCGGAAAACTCCTGGATTTTCTTTTCGCATTGGTTGGGACCCCAAGGCATGAACCACTTGGACTTCTGATGTTTCCTTACATCCACACATTTCGTTGCAAGGTATTGAACTCCTATAGTTGGACGTGGAGCTGAAAAATTTAAATTAGGAGCACATGATTAGAAATATATTTAAGTTTCAAATTATTTACTTTAATTTTCTTCTCAGAAGTACTCTTTGTGATCTGTGGCTCCATAAACTCCAGTGGAATCATGGAATTGTTACAGCACTGAAGGATCCATTAACCCTACATCAGCTCAGTCAAGTAACCTAGTCAGACCCATTCACAATTTCTTTGAAAGGATAAATATTTTCCCTTCAAATATTTATCCAATATCGTTTTGAAAGTCACATGTGAATCTGCATTCACAATACTATCAGTCAGTGCATTTCTGATCATTATTACACACAGCACAGAAAGGTTCTTCCTCACATCATCCCTGGATCATTAACTAATCATTTTAAATCTATGTAGCCTGGACCTTGACCCCCTCACTAATAAAAACCCCTCCATCCTAAATCTTTTCTGCCCCAGGGAGAAAAACCCCAGATCCCATAGTCTATCTTCAAAATCAAACCCTCTCATCTCTGGCACATTTCTAGTAACTCTGCTCTGTCCCCTCTCTCAGCTCTTATCATCCTTTCAGGAATGCCTCTGTTTGTCAGCCATGTGACCAATCTTCTATGCAAGTGAGAAATTCAAGATAAGGCTATACGAGGGGCATCTTTACAAAGTATCATCCAACCCTCAGCCAATGCTCACATCAAAGGAAATCTTATTTATACTAGCTGTCTCCCCTCTTTCTTTCCAGTCCAGATGAAGGGTCTTGACCTGAAACGTCCTTCCAGCAACTTTGTGTGTTCCTCCAGATTTCCAGCACCTGCAATCTCCTGTGTCTCCATCAAAAGAAACTGCAAAGCAACAACCAACCTAATTTCTCCAACGAAAACCTGGGGGCGGGGTGTTACTGGGAAAAGCAGTAATAGCTTAAATGCCACTTTAAGTAAGTTAACAAAGGTGTGATCTAATATCACAAGGATGCCTTTAGCCGCCAGCCATTTTAGGACAGAGAGGAAGAGTAAATCCCTCACTCAAAAGGCTGTGAATCTTTGGAATTTTCTGCTCCAAAGGGTACTTAATCCTCAGTGACTGTAGTCAGAGGATTTGGATTTATAAGAGATTTCATAAGGTGTTCCATAAAACTGGTTTGCTGCATCTGCTCAAGAAAAGGTATCAGTACTGATGTATTACTATGGATAATGGATTGGTTAACAGAGAAAAAACAATAAGACTAAATGGGTTATTTTCAGATTGATGCCTCAGGGATTGGAGCTGAGACCTCAGCTACCTCCAAATCATGTTAATAACAGATAAATAGATTCAAGTTTCCTGATGATACACAAGTAGATGGTAACTAAGTTCTGCGGAGGACACAAAAACTGCAAAATGGATAAAAACAGTTCACAGTACACAGGTAAGAGTGGGCAAAATTAGGGTAGATGGAATACAATGTGAGAAAGTGCAAAGTTATCCACATTAACTGAAAGAATTAAAAAGGAAAAAATTTAAATGGTGTGAGACTATTAAAAAAAAACTGGTATTCAAAAGCCCTGGTGTCTTCTTACAATAAAAACAAAATTGGCTTCCAGTTTAGGTGGGAAACTGAATTTATTGCAAAGGGAATGGAGTCTTGCAATAATAATGCAGGAATTTGGCAAGAACGGTGTCGAGCTTTGACGAGGAACGACGTATTTACCTTGGAGGCAGTGGAATCACTGGACTAATTCCTGGGATGAGGGATTTGTCCTGCAAGGAACAATTAAGAAGAATGGGGCCATACTCTTAAAGAGTTTAGAAAAATGATAAGTGATCTCAAGTAAACATATAAGATTCTGAGACAGCTGTCAGGAAGGTGTTGTGAGGATGTTTCCCCTTGTGAGGGAATGTAGAACGAGGGGAGTAGGCTAGAATTTGGGGCTATGGGGATAACAGTTGTAGGGAAGTGAGAACAAAGGTCAACCACGATGGTGGAAAGTCTCATAAGAGTCCATTTCTTATGTTCTTAAACATCTGTCTTGCTACTTCCATTTCCTCCATTAAGATATTCCTCAAACCTGCCACCTTGACTGTAGCTTTTGGACATTTGATGTAATATTTCCTTGAAGCTTGGGGTCAAATGTTTAATAATGCAAGAGTGGTGCAGATTGCAAGCTTAGCTACAGTATAAATGCTACATAGATACAGTTTGTTCATCTTCTTGTTTCATAGGAGCAAAATAATCTTGAAAATTAGTAGAACAATACGCAGAATTATAAGGAAAATTGCCAAAGTACACAAGCAGAGATGGACAGATAAGTGGTATGTGCAATTTAATGTAAAGATAATTCAGTAGATTTTAGGGGAAAAATGAAGACTTTACCATTAATGACATACTTAAATTTAGAGGGTCAAAGAGATAAGGGGTTTGAAAAAAACATATAAAGAAACTGCAATACTGAAAATACAGCGCAGACGAAGTTAGGTCACTTATTGTGCATCAGTAAGTGCTGACTTACTGGAACTATTGTGTCTATGCCACTTCCCCAAGTTTTCCTTGATTCTTGCCTTTTCTAAAAATATTTTTTCTATTAGTTCTTTTAAATGAATGGGGGATATTACAAACTTCAAATTAAAATAAAAATGTCCTTAAAATATCTTTCGAGTTGGATAGTTTCTATAAAGAGAAACTGGCATTTGGGCATAGAGCCTTTTCATCTTTCCCCACCAAAATCTTTTACATTGTTTAGCCTATTGCAGTAATGTTCTCTATGATACAATTACTGCCTTGTGTGTGATGATGGGGGAGATCCTCTAATGATGGCCCTTTCTATTCTCACTATGTTTAATCTCCACCTATTGTCTTTTGTTAAAGTTCTTGCCCAGTAACCTAGTGTCATCAGTTTTCTTTTATTATTCTTCTTGTCCAATGACAAGATTTAACGGCTACATTTTCATTTCTGATTCAGGAGTTTGAGGCCCAACTCCAGAGAAATTCACCTGATGTAGGTTGATATTATGGTGTGGTACTGAGGATATGTGACAGAATCAGCAGGACCATCTTTTGAATGAGACTTGAAACCAAAACCCTGTTTTCCCTCTTTGATGAATGTAAAAGATCCAACATATACACAAGACACTGCAGATGCTGGAATCTATAGCAAAAACCAAACTGCTGGAGGAACTAACTCAGCAGGTCAAGCAGCATTTCTGGGGGGTGGGGGGGTGGGGGTGGAGGGAGGAGGAATATGGACATGAAGAATAATTTTTTAAAAACTGAGTTGATACTAGGTTACTAGGCAAGAGGCCATAGATCGGTGATTAAAAGCAGTGAGTTTTTGGAACATAGAAAACATTACTGCAAGAGGTTCAGGAGATAGTCTAAACAATTTAAAAGGTGTAGGTAGGGAAAGATGAAAAGGCTCTGCCCAAAACACCAATAGCATCACTTTTCTTTTTATAGAAACTATCCAACTTTAAAGGTATTTTAAGGATTTTTTATTCTTAATTTGGAGACTGCAATTTCACCCATTCATTTAAAAGAACTAATAGAAAAGATATTTTTTGAAAAAAAGCAAGAATCAAGGTAAAACGGAGAAGTGGTACGGGCAATAGCTCCAGTAAGTCAGCACTTACAGAAGCACAATACGCTACCCGACCTCATATTTTCAGTAACGCCAATTCTAGCTGCATCACAGTCTTATTAGATGGGGACATACCCAAAAGTGAAATGAAATGCAAGATTCTGCATGGAGAGAAAGTGTGATTTTTTTTATAAAGAGGACATGATATTCATTTATATGATCAGTTTACAGTCTTAAGTCTGTCTAAAATGATTTTATTGCCAATGAAGTAGAGAAGTGTATTGCAAGAAATGCAGCTGCTAATCTGTGTACAAGACTTCCCTATAGACCATAATGTGGTCGTGACCAGGTAATCATTTTTATAAGTGATATTGATTGAGAGATAAATATTGGCCAGGACACCAGGGATAACTCTGTTACTCTTCAAAAGAAACTCTTACATCCACCTGAGAGGTGTAAATGGCTTGCCTAAAAGACCACAATGCACTGATGTGGCTGCCCACATATTTCTGATCTGCCCGAGCAAGAATTTGAACCCGCTGCAATTTGCCCACTGCCACAACAGGTCTACAGCAGATGCAATCTCACGGGCTTCCCACTCAGCTTTGAAGCACCTAGATCATAGCAAAACATACATCAGGCTGCTGTTTATCGATTACAGCTCAGCATTCAACACCATCAAACCCCCGCACCACCCCCCCACCCCCCACCCCCCAGTATTAATCAACAAGCTTCAAAACCTGGACCTCCCTCTGCAACTGGATGCTTGATTTCCTTATCGGGAGACCACAATCAGTGTGGATCAGTAATAACATCTCCTCCTCGCCGACTATCAACACAGGCGCACCTCAAGGATGCGTGTTTAGCCCACTGCTCTACTCTCTCAACACTCATGACAGTGTGGCTAAGCACAGCTCAAACACCATCTATGAGTTCACTGATGACATCACTGTTGTTAACAGAATCTCAGATGGCGATGGGGAGGTGGTACAGGAGTAAGATAGATTAGCTGGTTGAATGGTGTCGCAACAACAATCTCACACTGAACATCAGCAAGACCAAGGAATTGATTGTGGAATTCAGGAAGCGGAAGTCGGGAGAACAGACACCAGTCCTCACTGAGGGATCAGCAGTGGAAAAGGTGAGCAGCTTCAAGTTCCAGGGTGTCAACATCTCAGAGGCTCTACCTTGGGCCTAACACATTGATGCAATCATGAAGGTGTGCCAGCCGCTCTACTTCATTAGGAGTTTGAGGAGATTTGGTATGTCACCAAAGACTCATGCAAATTTATATAGATGTACAGTGGAGAGTATTCTGACCAGTTGCATCACAGCCTGGTATGGAGGTTCCAATGTAAGGATCGCAAGAGGCTGCAGAGGGTTATAGACTCAGCCAGGTCCATCAGGGACACAACCCTCCCCACCATTGAGGATATCTTCAAGAGGCAGTGCCTTAAGAAGGTGGCATCCATCACTAAAGACCCAGACTATTCAGGACCTCTTCTCGTTACTACCATTGGGGAGGAAGTACAGGAGCCTGAAGACCCACACTCAACGATTTAGGAACAGCTTCTTCCCCTCTGCCATCAGATTTCTGAACAGTCCATGAAAACTACTTCATTTTCCTTTTATCTTGCACTATTTATTTTGTAATTTTTAGTAATTTTATGCCTCTACACTGTACTGCTGCCGAGAAACAACAAATTTCACGACATACAAGTCAATGATAATAAACCTAATACCGATTTCTGATTCTGATTCCTACTTAAGTCTTTGGAATAGGACTTGAACCCATACCTTCTAACCCTTAGGTTAGAATGCTACTTACTAACTGGGCCACAACAGACAGTCTATACTGCATGAAAAGAAATTCAGCTTGAATACTTCTGAGCCATTTTCAAAGAATTTACTCAATTAACATCCGAATACAATAGTCTATGCTACATAGTCCATTGAAATTAGTCTTAGACAACAATGATTCTTCATTTTCCTTTGGACATTGTCTGTCCAGGAAATCAACTGATGTGCAAATGGATATAATAGCAGAGCGAGAAATATCTCTGCCAATCACACCAAGCAACATTAACATGTAAAGAAGCAAATGTAGCATAGAAGGAATTAGAAAAAGATGATTACTGGTAAGCAATAGATATTGGTATTTTAGGTAGAAATAACCACGCCCAAGATCTGAAGTTCCTTCCCCTAAACCTCTCTGCTTCTTATTCCTCCATCTGCCTGCCCTAACATACTTTGTCAACTAGGGCACTGTTGGCAGCACTCATGACTATAATTCATGTGCTTGGTTTGTTCCATTTCAAAAACTGGAGCATAAAATTATTGGCTGACTCTCCACTGCAGTACTCAGGGAGTAATGCTATTTTTCTGAAGAGACAATAAACCTATTTGGTCTCTTGAGTGAATACAAGATCCCAGGCTCTATTTCGAAGAAGATTGATGGACCTGTAACCCCAGTGCTAAAGAAAATATACATCAATTAAGATTCCTAATATGTTTTATTTAGTTATTATGTCATTGTGGGAGCTTTCTGTGAAGAAACTGGCTGCCACATTTCATTCACGTCAACATAGACCACAAATCAAAAAGTAGTTCTTTAGCTCTGAAGTGTTTTGGATGCCCTGAAAGGGGTGTAAAAGGCTACTTAAATGTGAGCCAATGAAAAGTTATAAAACTGCAGATGCTGGAAATCTGAAATAAAAACAGAAAGTGCTGGAAAAACTCAGCAGGTCAGTCAGTCTGTGGACAGAGAAACAATTAACTTTCAAGTCTGGGACGATGAAACGGAAGTCTTTACCCCACCCCCTTTTATTCATGGTTCAACAGCAAATTTGGTTTGCCAAATATTCTTGTGAAGTGTTTTGGGATGTGTCACTGCAGTAAAGGCCCTATCGAATAAGTGCAAGTGTTTGTGGTAGAAATGTCTCACTGGAAAATAGACGTACATATACAGGAAGCAAGAGACAGAGATACATACACAAGACTTGGAGAGCTGATCAAAAGCGCATACGAGAAGAGCACTTAGAAAACATGTTCAAAATGTGCAAAAAGCAGCATTATCCAAAGGAATATCCAAAGCAATGTCCAAAGGAAATGAAAAAACAGCATTGTTACAAGACAGAAAGAGATGGATAGACTTTTAGATACTAAGGGAGTAGGGATATGGTGCTAATGCATGAAACCAGCTCCAAAGTAAAAAAAAATCAGCAATGATCTTACAGAATGGCAGAGCATTCACAAGAAAATAAATAGCCTTTTCCTGGGTCTATTTCTTATGCTATACACTATATTGTCATCACCAGGTTTTGTGCACTGTAATATTAATATATTATCACAGTCAACCCAATGCATTACAACATTATGCATCAATTTTCTTACTGTCACTCTAATTCCCAGCATGATCATTTAGAGGCTAATAAACACATTATTTTCTTTCCAGTTCATGGGTCTGTTTTGGGGATAATTATATTATGAGTGTTTTTATAAAGTGCCTTTAAATGTAATTAACTAACCCAAGTCATATTAATAAAATTTGACACGGAAGGAGATATCAGGACGTGTGACAAAAAAAACTCAGTCAATCAAGTAGGTTTTAAAGAGCATGCTAAAGGACATAGATATTGAATTTCCACTGATTAGGAACTCAGCAGTTGAAGGCACAGTTGCCAGTATAGTATTAAAGTTGTGAATGCAGAAGGCGTTAGAACTGGAGCAGTCCAGAGATCTCATGAGGTGCCTAGAATGGAGGAGGATACTGAAGCAGAGTGGAGCTAGAACACGGAGAGATTTGACAAGGAGAGCAAGAAATATCTAGTATTAGCTGACGTAAAATGGAGGGAAGTAGTACGCACACATGGATCCCACCCCACTCACCCCAATCTCCACCCTACCAAAACTACATGGTATCCGAAGTAAACATAACTCAAAATTGCATCAATCTGTATCTTCCCCCCAATTTCAGTTGATGGTTTTCTCAGAGACATCAGTGTGGCATTTGGCTCAAATGGCTCATAGATCTTTACCTCCCATTGTCTCCCCAGCTTTTTGAAAGTACATGGTACTAGGCATCAACGTTAAAAGATTGTTCTGAATAGGTTTGGTGTTAAAATACAAGCTTTCAATAAGTATTCACTCATTCATGTCTTGGTCCTTCTGGCACATACTGTTTTGGCTTTTACACCAGTCTTTCTACTCAATTAACTTCACAACTGAATGGGGATAACCGCTGAACAAGCAAGTGAAAATTTCTGCTTCATTTCACTAACTTGCTGCAGGAAAGAAACTGACAATAATTTAGCAGTCGGGAAATCTAAAGAGCACTTTAGACAAGGAGCAGGAGAGCAAAGCTTTCCTCATACATTCTGCATGAAGAAGCTTTTAAAAATGACTTCTATAGTAGAAATACATCACCTTTTTCCCCCCATAATTCTGCTGGGATTCACAGCAGTAGATGAGTATTGTTTCTGGTCTACAGTCCCAAGTGCTGCATCACAGTTTTGTTGATGTATGGCATCAAAAAGTTGGTGAAATTGAACATTCAACAGCTTGAGAAGAACCCAAAACTTCCATCGCTACATACCTATTGCCCTGAGCAAGTAGGTAAATGCACAATGAGTCACAGAGATCATCAAGGTCTCCTCCTCAATTCTCAGCAAATTCAACATTGATATTCTCCGCCATTTCCGCCATCTCCAACAGGACCCCACCACCAAGCATATCTTCCCCTCCCCACCCCTTTCTGCCTTTCGCAGGGACCACTCTCTCCTTGACTCCCTCGTTCATTCCTCCACCCCCCAACCATCCCGCTCCCACCCCAGGAACTTTCCATTGCCCCCGCCATAGATGCAACACCTGCCCCTACACCACATCCATCACCTCCATCCAGGGACCAAAACAGTCCTTTCAGGTAAGGCAGAGATTCACCTGCACCTCCCTTAATATCATCTACTGCATTCGGCGCTCCAAGTGCGGCCTCCTCTACATTGGTGAGACCAAACGCAGACTAGGTGACCATTTCGCAGAGCAGAACACTTGTGCTCTGCCAGTAACCGCGACCTTCATCTCCCCATTGCCAGTCACTTCAACTCCCCCTCCCACACTATCACTGAAATGACAGTCCTCGGCCTCCTCCACTGCCAGGAGAAGTCCAAGTGCAAACTGGAGAAACAGCACCTCATTTTCCATCTTGGAACCTTGCAGCCTAACGGCATGAACATTGAATTCTCCCACTTTAGGTAATCCCAACCCCCCTTTCCCACAACAGCCCGCCCCACCATGCTTCTTCTCTTCTTCCCTTTCCTAGCCTCTTTTTCTCCCCCACCTCTCTTCTTACGTTTTACCCACCCCCCAGTGGATCTGCTCTCCCCTCCTCCCCCGAACCTGCTTATCACTATCTCTTACCTGCATCTACCTATGACCACCTTATGCTCACCCCACCTCCCCTTTCTTGTCCACCTATCACTGATCTGCTTTTCCCTCCTATATATTGGGCTTCCCCTTTTCCTATCTTCAGTCCTGAAGAAGGGTCCTGACCCCAAACGTTGACCACTTGCTTTTCTCCACGGATGCTGCCTGGCCTGCTGAGTTCCTCCAGCATCATCATGTTTTTAATCTAGATTCCAGCATCTGCAGTCCTTTGTTTCTCAGCAAATTAGGGCTCTACCACTGTCCAAAATTAGAAGACTCCTCAACCATGCAGTGCATGATTCACTTCTGGTCCAATAACCTCACATATGCACATTTAGCAGAGGTCACTGGATAATGATTTGGAACAAATACATTCACAGATTACCCCCTTCACAAGATTGTAAAAAGAAACCCTCAAAACTTCTGTGATCAATTGCAAGTTCCCGACAACCATCCCAGCCAAGATTAACATATGCTACACAGGCAGAGAATAAAACTTCAGATTCTAATTCTACCAGCCCAAGAGGCTTCTAGACAAGCTTTACTGAAAGAAAAAAAATTCATCAATCTTTTCACCCACTTCTATACTGATTGACTGCTTGGACAGTTGCATAGCCATTGGGTATTTTTGACTGTCTCAGTGAGATACTTACTATTAGGACAAGCAGCACCAATGTTCCACAGATTTCATTCTACAATGATTATTTCTATACTATTGTCGTTGCTCACCAACTCTTGAATTTTAATTACTGGCAAGTCTTTAAATGCTGCTATACAAGAAGAGAAGTGGGCATTTAGACCCCCATATCTGATCCTCTGCTTCCTTTAGGCTGTATTGAAGATTCCTGATTTGCATGCTCACTGGATAAACTCTTGAGCCTTTAGGGAAATCCTACAGTCTATTTAATCACAATGCAAATAGTTAACCAGAACCAAAAACTTGATCAACAATATCATGGAGAAAGGAATACTTGTGATAAAGAAATTATAGCCACAACACTACCCAACCCATACAATGTGCAATTCTTAACAGAAGAGTTTATTTTATAATTCAGTGAACTTCAGCACAATTTTTTGGTTATCTGATTGGAAAAGAGTGCATTGCACACTGCATAAACTCAGCAGGTGGCAGAGCAGCCAAGAAATGGAGGCAGTTGTCATTTCCTATTATATAGCTCCCTATAGATCAAGATCTAAACAAAGCAAGAGGAAGAATTGTGTGCAGATATTCTAAGCAGAGTTTGGAATAACTAAAATCTTCCAGTGCTCAATTTTCTTTTCCAAGTATCTCTCCATTTCTATAAGGTTTGGATTCTTGCAGGTCAGGAAATGCCCAAATGACAGTCCTTTCCGTGAGTTCTAAGCTAATTAAATGGCTGCAAGCTTTTCAATTACAGAGGGTATCAGAGCCAATCAAAATCCTACTCTCAACAGACCTGTAGCTATTAATTAGACAACAGTTTATCATAGTAAATACTAGAAAATGTGCAACACAGGGACAGAGTGTGATGAACATTACACATCAGTCTTTAGTTCCTAATTATCTGTCTGTAATAAGTCAATTACTGGTTCAAAGGTTTACATTTTTAATTTCCCCAATGGCTGGAAGGGTAATTGCATTGATAAGTTTGAAAATAAACCATATAAACCACAAAAGGCCCAACGTGTTAAAAAAGGTAGATCAAAGGCAGAGCTATACAAAATGGCCCTTGGTTAATGAGAGGTGCAAAAATAAAACCAAGCCTCAGATTCCTTTTATTTGTCTTCAACTAGGTGTTATTGGATATCATGTACAGACATCAGATACATCCCTCACAGTCAATGGGAAACTGGATGAGAAGTGGCGCAGTAAAGTGATCCTTAAAACAGTCAATAATAGAAAGAGTTTATCCTCACTGAACAGAAAGTATCAAGAATTCCTTAGATTTACATTCATTATAAAATGGAAATTGATCCCCAATGTTCTTCTGACCTCAGCAAGGATAACCATATTCCACGGAACAGTAGCTCCAACCTTTGCACAAGGCATACTTCAATAACAGTTGCTTATCCTGAATAACAAGACTTGTCAGGGTTACCATGTTAAGCTAAAGTTTCCAATTGCCCAAAAGGCAATACCCATAAGGAAAAGTATGCATTGGAATCATTGAATTGTTATGGCACATTTATCCATGTCATTGTTACAGCAATTCACCTCATTATGGAGCAATTTCATAGAATCATGGAGTCATAAGCAAGAAACAGGCCCTTTGGCCCACTACGTCCATGCCAACCATCAATAACCCATCTGCACTAATCCCACTTACAAGCACTTAGTCCATAGGCTTCTATGCCATGATAATTCAAGTGCTCATCTAGATAATTCTTATGTGTTGTGAGAGTACCCAAGTCCACCACCTACTCAGCAGTGCGTTCATTCTGGGGGAAAAAAATTATTCCTCAGATCCCCTCTAATTCCCTTCCCCATTATCCCAAACATGTATCCTCTGTTATGGGGAAACATTCCTTACTATCTACCCTGTTTATCCCCCTCATTTGGTGTACCTCCATCAAGACCCTCCTTCACTTCAAGGAAAACAAATCTAGCCTCTCCAGTCTCTCCTCGTAACTGAAATGCTCCATCCCAAGCAACATCCTGGTGAATATCCTCTGCACCTTCCCCAGTGCGATTCTATCCTCCTTATAGTGTGGTGACTGGAACTATACACAGTATTCAACTTGTGGTCTTATCAGTGCTTTTTAAAGCTATTCCTTAACCTTCCTGCTCTTATATTCTACGTCCCAGTTAATGAAGGCAGCATCTCGTAGGCCTCCTTCACCACCTTATCTTCCTGTGCTACCTCCTCCAGAGATCCTGTTTCATTCAGTCCCAATCCCTGCACTTTTGCCTGAAAATAGCTTTCCCTTAAGTGCATATCTAATTCCCATTTGAACCCCTCATTCTACATTGTTTCCGTTGCTCCGACAAGCAGCGAGTTTTAGTAAAGAAAACAATCCATGGGGAATAAAAGCAGAAAATGCCATAAACTGACAAGGGGTCTGCGACCCAATGTGTTAACTCTGTTCCTCTTTTTACTGGATCCTGTCTGATCTACTTAGTGTTTCCAGCACTTTGTTTTTATTTCAGATTTCCAGCATCTGCAGTTTTAATGGTTTTCACTGAGGAATGTTTTTCTTCTTCCCATCACTTGAATCTTATCTCCTGTTCTTGAATCATCTGCTGATGGAACAGCTTTCTACTTAATCTATCCAAATACGCCATGATCCAACACATCTCTATCAAATCTCCTTTTAATGTTGTTTGCCCCAAAGAAAACAGTTTCTCTATCTCTGAAATCATTCTAGTAGATCTTTCCTGCACCTTCTTAGGATCTTTCCTTTTTTGCTAATAAGCAATGACCTGAATTAGAAGTAATACTCTAAATTTGTTTTATAAAGAATCCTGCATTTGCACCCTATGCCTCAGCTTAGGAAACCTCCTTGTCTTTGAACTCAGAATCCCATATATTTTACTAACCACTCTCTTGACATGTGCTGTAACTTTCAACAATCTATGCACATATATACATACAATTCCTTCAGTTCCTGTAAATACTTCAGTATTATGTTAGTTAGTCTATTTTGTCTCTTCCATCCTGTATATCAAAATGCACCACTTCCCTGTATTAAGCATTTCTGCCACTAATTTGAGCATTTTGTTACCCTAATATCCTCCAACTTGTTTACCTCTCCTCCAAAGTTTTATCTCGTATGCAATTTCTCCTCTGTATGCCTGTATCCAAGCTCCTTCCCATCCTGGAAACACCATAGTCTTCAATATTACAGTTTGAAAAAAAAACATTTGTTTATCACAACTCTGCTTTTATCCAAAGCTAATTTCTTACCCATGATCCATAGGCTTCAATTTTTGCTAATCAGCCTTTCACATACAATTTTTGACAAATATCTTCAAAAATCCAAATAGATGACATTTATTTCATTCCCTTCATCAACTTGTTTCACCAAAAGATTCAATCAGGTTTGTCAATACAAATTGCCTTTAATAAATCAGTGCTGGCTCTCCTTATTAATAACTTCTCCAAATGCCTATTTTTTTCTCTCTGGTTATGGTTTCCAACAGCTTCTTTGTACTAAGGTTTAATCAACTATCCCACAGTTGCCAGGCATGATCACTTTGCACTACAATGGACTTTCCTTTTTTTTTCTCATTGTGTTCTTTCTTGTAAATGTGTATAATTTATATTTATGTTTTATTCTTGTGAATGCTGCTTCTCTGATGCTATGTGCCTATAATGCTGCTGCATGTAAGTTTTTCATTGCACTTATGCATACATGTACTTGTGCATATGACAACAAACTTGACTTTGACTTTAACTTTGATACCCCTGTATCTCTCTTTGAACAAGACTGTCACATTTGCTATTTTCCACTCCACTGACACCTCCCCAACCCCACTCCCATTGGTGATTGATACATACCATTGGGCTTAAGTGGCTCGCTTAAAATATTCTCCCAACATGCATCATGTTTTGTTTTCTTTTTGCTTCATCATATTTTTTTTCTTTGCTTTGTCATCTAGGGAGTTATGTATTTGGTTCCTTTCTAGGAATATATCCCAGCCTGTAACTGACATAATTCCTCCTCAAAAGATCATCCAGTGTTCCACTGCAGTTTTGGTTGCCAACTTTTCATTCCAATTTATCCCAGCCAGATCTCCTCCCATTGAACTTAGTCCTATTCTAATTAAGTAGTTTAAGTTTAGTTCAAACAAACTTCCTGCATTACATACTGCATTGGCATTGGGCCAACTGACCAGCTTCATTCAGGGATGGAGGAGGGATGGGGCACTTCACTGGCCCTATACATCCTCTGCATCTAAGCCAGGCAGCCAAGAACCAACATGGCAAAATGGTGATGCTCAATCCTCTTTGATAACAGCCAGTCAACACCACTTGGTATATCCACTGCTGAAGTTGATTCGGCGCAATGCAAAATCTTGCTGGGACCAAACTTGTGAGTATTGAAAAGTGCTTGCCATTTAAGAAAATATTACTAAGATGGATGAACACAAAATAAAGTAGGATACAAATGATAGTTTCCAGATCATTTACATGCAAAGCAAGCTCTTCAGGCTTATGCAATTTACATAATTGGGGCTGTCGCAGTTTAGAGTTTATGAGACCCCAGAGTCAGGGTTCCATATGTTTACACTACAAATAGATTTATTCCAGTATCTGGCTCTTTTTTTCTCTCTGCCATCTACGTCTCTTCTATATTTAATGCTATAAAAACCAAGCACTGTCTCACAGATGTCACAAATGAAAACGGTAGGATCAAAGCAGTTTAAGCAGGTGTGAAAGTCTGAGTCAAAGTAACATATTTATAAGAGTTTAGGAAAATAAATTTTGTATTCCAGCAGTGTTGCCATATCTAAGTCTCTGGATGTATTCACTTCAATGGTTATTAAACTGGATTTGTGATGGGTGTGAAGAAGGACTCACGTTTTCTCCTACCTCAGGTTTGTGAATAGGTTAACATACTAATGGATACTTGGAATAGAGGGATGAGACCACCGGGAAATTACAGAAGATTATCCAGCATCTTTGGGTTTATCTCTCAGCAAGAATAAACAGCATTCAGAAAAAGGAGGGAAAATAGGAAAAACTGTTTTTTTTAATTAGACATGTGCATTTAAGGAATATTTAGAACTCTCTAAAGATTTTTCTTCTCCTTTCAAAGGGCATTCACGTGTTGACAAAAAAGGTTGGCAAACGTTTTTTTTCCCCTCATTTGTCTATAAACATTGTACAAATTACAAGATTATTCCTGCGGGCCATCGCAGATTTAATTCTAGAAAAAGAGGAAGAAAAGCAGAGGAGGATTGCAGTTAAATTATACCATCCTTCTTTGAAAAGTAGAAATCCTAACAAAGGCCAGGGATCTCCTTGTCAGATCTTTGTCCCTTTTTTTGTATGGAAAAATTACTCACTGCACTATTAATCTGCCCCCACCCCCACCCCGCCTTGCCACATTTAACAAGGGCAGATTCTCATGGCAGTAAACCATGCCCCTTTTGTGCCTCCGGCCGCTGTCCCGATCAATGGTGTGCAGGAACGGCGCAGTCACCTACGACAGGGCTGCGCTGCACGACATCCCCAAGAAATGAGAACAGAGATCAAGCTTTTTTAAACTCGATGAGATAGCTAGCTGGGGAATTAATCCCGAGGCTGTGTTGAACGCGGGGGGCTGCCATGAACCGAATGCTCAAAAGCAAAACAGGCAAAGGAAGAGGAGTGGGAGAGTTCAGGGAATGCCCAATGCAAGACCCGGCTTTCCCACCGCGGCTCAGCCCGGTCTTTTCCGCGGTCTGCTTGTTCCCTCCTAACCCCCAGTGCCCTCACAGCGCACACAAAACACCCTGGTTTCTGTTGGACCACAGCTCGCCTCGATCGCAACTGAAAGCATTGAAGTGCAGCCAAAAAAGTTCCGAAACTCCACTGGAGTGGCACAGAACAAAAGAAAACTTCCAAAACTTACGATGTTTAAAAAGCAATTAAGTATTGATTTTTAAAGCGAAATTTTGAAGAGACCTTTTTAAAATAAAAAAGGCGCATTTCAATTATCATTTCTGCGTTCTAAATTTTGTATAAGTTTAAAAAAATAAATTAAAAAGCAGTGCAATCCACTCGCGCTGGTTTCAGCCCTGTTCATACAGGCGTAACTAAAAATCGACGGATAAAGTTTCTAAGGTATAGTTCCACCTCCCTCCCACGAATTATTATCCTATCCTGCCATTAATTTTCTTCTGGAAGACATTGATGTCGAGACGAGTTTAAAGGTTTACAATATTGTCTCTTGCCTTCCTTCGCCGCCTTGTCGCCATGCTTCACTTTGCCCTTTTTAAAAAGTAGTTGATACTGAAAGTAGGCCAAAAGTTTTCTTCCACTTTACGCACTAGACTGAACCGCTACAAAGAGCCCATGCAGTTCCTCTCTCCCCAAGTACAATGGCAAGACTAATTAGATCATAGTACGTTGCTACCGATACTGTAATAAATAGCTAACAAAAGAAAACGACAAGCAGAAGCCACTTACCGATCAAACCTCCTACCAGAAAGGAAATTACTTGGAAAACCAGCAAAATCCCTCCAACAATGCACAGCTTCTTCGTGCTCATATTTTCTATAATTGCGCCTGCCATCTTTTATTATCTTGTTTTCACTCTTTTCGGCCCGTAACAGTAACTAATTGAATTAGAGTCAATTTAATCAAAGCAAGGATCTTGTCGCAGCTCCAGTGTCGGGAGCTGTGATTCTGCAAACGAGCTCCTCTCTCTCTCTCTCTCTCTCTCTTCCTTCAAGCCTTTTATTAAAGGGGCGCTGTGGGAAACCGACAATACACATACAAAAAAATCAATCACATGACTTGCCAGATTCCGAGATCCTATTTAACCGATTGCTACAGTATCAGCCACATGTGTGTCGATTGATAAAATTCAATGCATTTCCAATTTAAAGGCCCGTACGCCTGCAAATGTGGAAATCTGGCCAAGTCTACTGTACGTGTATAGAGAAGTGATGCTGTTGGACACTTTAAGAACTATTAATACCCTGAATTAAAGAAGGAAATAAATCAGTGTGGAGTGCATACTTCTAATCTTCCTCCAGGGATTTCTGCTGTAAAATCCACATTTTGAAATATGCACATTTTCATTTTGCACATTTGAGCCAGGGCAGGATCTGGCCCTGTCAGTTGAATTATCTGCCACCCAAGGTGCCACTTGAATAAAAGATAAATTTGTCACACGAAGGGGCACTCTGATCATACACATACAAGCATGCAGATTTACACACGTGGATGCGCACAGCCTCTTCATCAGCTCCTCTCCCTCACCATCCTTACCCTAATCACCCCGTTCCCCTTTTCCTATACTCCTCCCTCAGTCTCCCTCCATCCCTCAAGTCCCCTCCCTCTCAACTTCTTCCTCTCTACACCCTTCCTTTCCCATCCCAACTCATCACTATCCTTCCCATTCCCCCCAGCCCTACAGCTAGAGGCTGTTCAGTCTCTCCCAGGGTGAGGCCAATTCTGTGCCAGTCGCCCTCTCCGGGGCTGCTCCCCACTTGCCATTCACTCTCCTACCTCAGTCCCAGGAGTGGTGCTGCTCAAGGTCTGTAAGTCAAGTGTAGCCACCCCAGTCCTCTCCTAGGAAACCTTGGGAAAGTCTTCAGCCACCGATCTAATGTTGCCTAATGGCAACAAATCATGGCCACCCAGTGCTCTGTAGGCTGGTTAGTGGCTCCCTGCTCACATCTTGACAACCATTGGAGGTTTCAGTGAAGGAGTCAGCGATGACTTGGAGCTCAGTCTCTGAGTGTGCACATACACAGGCATTGTCTGTGCACTGGAAATCAATGACATTTGAGTGAACGTGGTAAGAAGTTGACAAAGACTGAACAAATTCTCTTTCAACCAGTAGATTCACTCCACTCCAATGAGAAGCAGTTTGGAGGTGAGTTGCAGTATTCCAGTGAGGGAAATTAAGGTGGATGTCAGCCTTGCTTGACAATGGTCTGCACTAGGATAGGGTCAATGGTGGACCCTTCATGAGGATCACAGGTTGTATATATAGAATGGTAATAAATTTCCGAAGACAGACAAACTTTAGAAGTTTTCATCATAGCACCCCCCCCCCTTTGATTGAGGGGGGCGGTGTCATGAAGGCTTTTGTGATATTTAAAAATGCCATATACAAATGATCTGGGCATCACTGGCAAGGCCAACATTAATTGCTCCTCCCTATTTGCCATTGGAGTGACTTGCTAGGCCATTTTAAGATTCAACCACAAGGCGTGGATTTGCTGTCATACATAGGAGGCAGATTTTCTCACCTTAGTGAACCAGATGGATTTTTACAACAATCAGGTAGTTTTTGTGGTCATCAATACTAAGACTAGTTGCTGTTGCAGCAAATTCTGGATTATTAACTGAATTTAAATGCCACAGCTGCCTGGTGGAGTTTGAACTCAGGACTCTGGATTGTTAGTCCAGTCCCCTGGTTTACTTGTCAATTCAACTGCTCTGCCACCACCTCACCCACCTTCTCACCCACCTTACATTTTTCATTGCTGCTTTAATTGTGACCATCTTCAAGAAAGGAGACAAGTCTGTGCGTATTAATTATGGAGTGATCTCCGTCCTTACTGCCGCAGGGGAAGTCATCGGAAAACTCCTCCTCAACCAGCTTCTCCCAGAGTTGCAAAGAGGACTCTGTCCATCAAGAGATACAGTGGACATGAACTTCACCACACAACAAAGCCACTGAAGTACATTCAAATGAAAAACACTATGATGCTGGAGGAACTCAGCAGGCCAGGCAACATCCATGGAGAATAGCAGGCAGTCAACGTTTCAGATCAGGACCCTTCTTCGGGACTGAAGATAGGAAAAGGGGAAGCCCAATATATAGGAGGGAAAAGCAGAGCAGTGATTCATGGACAAAAGAGGGGAGGCGGGTGAGCACAAGGTGGTGATAGGTAGATGCAGGTAAGAGATAGTGATAGGCAGGTGCGGGGGAAGACGGGAGAGCAGATCCACTGGGGGATGGGTCAAAGGAAAAGGGAGGAAAAAAAGGGCTAGGAAGGGAAGAAGAAAAGAAGCATGGGGGGAGTGGTTTGTGGGGAGGGGGGGTTTGTGGGGAAGGTGGGGTTTGGGGGAAGGGGGTGGGGATTATCTAAAGTGAGAGAATTCAATATTCATGACTTTAGGCTGCGAGGTTCCAAGACAAAAAATGATCGAGAAATGCTGCCTGGCCTGCTGAGTTCCTCCAGCATCATAGCGTTTTTCATCTAGATTCCAGCATCTGCAGTCCTTTATTTCTCTCGAAGTACATTCAAAGTATAACTATTATTGTTATGATTAACTCAACGGTCAACATCTGCACATCAAGTACTGTGAGTGGTAGAGGGATAATACCCAGATATGTTATTAATATGTATTGGCCAGACAACCAAAAAAATTCTCCTTTTTTTCTGCAAAATAGTGCCATGGGATCTTCACATCCAGTTGAGAGGACACACTGGGTGTAGATATGGTGCTTCATCTAAAGGATAGCAACTCTGCCAGAACAGCACATCCTCATTCCTGAACTAAATGATGTATTAAATCCTAGAGTGGGAAAGGCACCATCTGAGACTGGTGAGAAAGCTACCACTGAACCAAAATATCTGCTTATTCTTTAGCTTGATTACTTTGTTTACACTTTAATTTGCTATTGACACCCATTTCGCAGATGCATCCTGAGGGCTCTATGAGCACGTAGTAAAAGTACTGTGACATATAAACCAGGATTCAATCACTTTGGTTGAGGTTACTCATTTCCTGTAGGAGAACAGTATAACAGAATTGGTATTAGAGTAAGGGCTTGGGCGGAGGTAATTCACATAGGGTCTCATCTTATTTGCTATCCAGTGACATTTGCATAGATTGGGCAGATATTGGAAACTTTTCCCCAATACAGAAGTATCTACAACTAGAGGTCATAGGTTTAGGGTAAGAGATTTAGAGGAGATATAAAAAAGAACGTTTTCATCCAGGGGGTAGTTGGAATCTGGAACACACTGCCTGAGCTGTTGGTGGAGGTGGGTACTCTCACAATATTTATGAATTATCTAGCACTTGAATCACCAAGAGATAGAAGGCAATGAACCAAGTGCTGGTAAATGGGACTAGTATAGATAAACACTTGATGGTCAGCATGGACATGGTGGGCTGAAGGGCCTGTTTCTGTACTATATGACTCCATGTAAAGCAGGCACTGCTGGTGACTTATGGAGAATATACACAACAGCCACCAGTGGTGAATGTGTACAGCAGTCACTAGAGGAGAATGTACATAGCTGCCCATGGTGGTGAATGTGTACAACAAAAAATAATGATGAATGTGTACAATTGCCATGGAAGGTGAAGCCATTCAACTGCTGGTGGTGAATATGAATACCTGACAATGACAAAGAATGTGTACAACTGTGACTGATGGTGAATGCATAGAACTGCAACCAATGGTAAACACAGTAAATCCAGACAACTGCCACTAATAGAGATGTGTATAATGACCCAAATGGTGAATGTGTATAACCACCAATGATAGTTCATTGCATAAAATTGAGAGAGGTAAATATGTACAACTACCAAAGATGTTGGATGTGTACAACTGCCACTAAAGGTGAATGTGTTCAATGCCACTGAAAATGACAACAGTTGGTGATGGTGAAAGTATACAACTTCCACTGATAGTGATTGTGTACAACTGCCAATGGCTTTGGCTGTTACTGCCAACACAAAGGTATTGGCAACTGACATACAGCCAGAAGAATGAAAGTTATGGTCACTACTTTTCAGTTGCACATTGCTGCATATTGTACTTGGGTTGAGAAATGCTGCCCACAACATAACTGGGTCAAGTTCCCAAAGGACTGGCCCCCAGAATATTGCAATAAAAAGGGAGTAATATTGGTCTTGTAAGTAGTTCTGAGTGGACTAATCCCAAGCCACAAACAAACATTTAAAACAGTGTCATTAACAAGATTCTTCTGGGAGCTGCAAACTGAACAATAAGATCATGCAAAACACTCAATCTGTAACTTTAATGCTGTTTTTCTTTCCATAGATGCTGCCTGACCTGCTTTTTCCATTTTTATTTCAAACAAAACATTTGTCTAGACTCTTGGAGATGATGTGACTCAAGCAGGTTGGTTGGAGCAGCTCTACTGATAATTTATTTTGTCACCATGGTCAGTGTGCTTTCAGATTCTGCAGATTATTAAATATGAAGCAACACTGAAAGTTTCTAAATGATTCAGCGAGTGAATTGATGCGTCATACTGACCATGAAGGTCTCAGTCTTCTTAAACCCTCTGTCATTAATTACTTTAGTGGATTAATTGGCCACCCCAAAAGGTGTAAATCAACAAGATTCCACATTCATTTTGCAGAATATGTTGAGTTAACTGCTGTCAACTGTGATGCTATTGGAAATATAAAGAACCCTTCAGGAGAGAATGGTAAAGGAGAATTAATCATGAAACATTCAAGGATTGAAAAATATTCTTATTCTTTCTGTAGAACGTTTGAAGATCTGCAGCTTAAAATTATATCTTTATAGCCAGTTGCTGCATACGTGTTTACTGAATCGGCAGAATGACAGTTTTATTTTCCTTTTATAAAATTTTATGCCCTTTTACCTTTAAAGCACTAGCTTGACTTGTGCCAAGATGCAATGCCCTAAGTATTACTGGCCTCTGGTAGCTCTTCCCAAATGGACAATCTTCATAGGTGAACCCAGACAGTGGGTATTGGTAGGGCATTCAATTAACTCGTTTCCTTTTGCTGTGTGACTACGTACAGCACACCATGCAGGTGAATGCCCAGCATCTCGAAAACAGTCCTCATATCCTTCATTATGTGGCAATCTGTGTCCGACTGCATTTGAGCCACTGTGATAAACCAAAAGGTTGCTCAAAGGCTGTGAGTGGTATATGTTGATGACATGCTCATGTACATACAATCCAGAATGCAATGAAAACCCATGCTATCATACAAAATGTGAGTGAGCAAACAATTGGCTGCAGGAAGAGACCTGTTTTACACTGAACAAACTCTCCATCTTGATGGTTCAGTCCACGCCATCAGCTATAAAGCAAACAACTGTGGAGCAGGAGTGGGGACAGGAGGATGAGGAATATGAAGAATCAGAAGAGGAAAGGACCAACCAAACTAGAGAGATAATTTCCGGCCAAGTTACCCATGAACAACTCATATAATTGAAAGAATACAATCACAACCACAGTTCCATGTTTACCAAAAGTTCCAAACCTTCTTTGTTGCTGAACATCAGTTTTTAATTAACTATAATGAAAAACTAAAAAAAAAACAAAAAATAAACATTCTTAGCCACATTGCAGAGAAATGACAAGTGATCACCATTATGGATTTCCTCTGTGCATGCCTTCAATATCCCACTGCCTCTTTACAGTGCTAACCTAGTGACTGCAGCATGGCTGGTGAAAATTGGTCCTTGGGAGAGGACCTTTAGTAGCTTTGGGCTGAGGAGGCTCAGACTTGGTAAGCACTGTCCTAAAGTAAATGATTAACGACTGATCTGACTGGCTCAAGAGAATTGGTGAAGGAATGAATACCATTATCTCTGAGAAAAAGGATGTTTGTATTCCCATACTCATTGCCTCTCCCTCAGACCAGATTGCTGGGCTGCTGTCAAACTTTGGAGGCCACTTTGTACAAGGATTTAATTGTGAAGGGAGGAGAGGAAGAAAAAAAAGATGCATGCCTAACCATAAACCAAAGTATTCTCATTAAATGAGCTAGGCGTTGTGTGTGTTTAAATCCAAAGAGTCAATTAGTGCAGTGATGTAAAATCTTGAAGCCCATGCTTTTTTGTAGTACCATTCTTCACACTCTTCCATATCAAAATGAATTCTCAAATGCCTGTCATTCCCTGCTGCACCAAGGTGTAGGTCCCTTTAAGAGAACATGCTGTGTTAAGGAGGGCAGGATAGATGTAAATAATCCTTGCCCTAGCCACTCATAGTAATGGCTCCCTACTGAGATAGGTAACAGATGAATAGTGTGGATGGCACTAACTGCATAGAGATATCTTATAAATGAACAGCCACTGTCAGAACCAGAGGGCAAAGGCTAATTTTCCATTGCCATCTCCACACCTGCTTTTAGGCTTTTAAATTTACTTTGCAGTGATTCGTCCTGAAAATGCAGAGTGGACGTACACAGGCATATGATTAGACAATTCACTTAGACACCACATCCCTACCCCTGCAATTCCCCACAACTCTCCTCCTCCCAGCATGATCAGATTATCTGCTGACCCTCACTAACCTCAAGCATGTGAAATGAGTAATGCATGAAGGAGTCCCATGGACTTGATCCACTACAACCATATATACATTCAAAGAGAAAATTAGAATTAAAACAATAAAGCCAACATTGATACCACTGTTGTAGCCAATGAGTTCAAGACAGAGCAGAACTGCTGGATTTAATTTACCAAATTAAAACCCAGAACTGCAGCAATCAGAGTCTCATTAGTACTGCAGGATTATTTCTTCAGCAACAAACAGCAAGTAAAGGATAATTCCATACAAATTATATACATAAAATCAATCCCAGTCATTTATAAGAATGTGGTCTCCAGACATGATTTATGTCAATTTGCTGCATCATCTCCATTCTGGCCAGCACTGGTGTTGTCACTCTAAGCAGCATTTTAAAAAAAGCAATGAAAATTTTCAGATCCATGCCACAGCTTCAAACATGCCCAGTGTCACTGGTTATTTTTCAAACCACGCCATGCCTTTCAATTTCAAGCCTTTAATCTAGAGCCTCCTCCATCTTAAATACAGCATGTAAAAGATTTGTGATGTAGGCTCATCCAAAATTAAATACATTATCAATTTTTAAAACTTGCTAGAGGCAGCTTGTTTGCACTCAGTCTGTATGGTTGGCAGGTTGGCACCTGCCAGAGTCAGCTCCATCAAAAAGGTTCAATTTAATCTGATTTTGTAACTACAATGTGTCTCAAGTTGAATTAACTACACTGGGAAAACTGCCAGGCAAAGATATACCAAATCATCTTAAATGGCTTAGAACTTTACATTTAAATTCAGTACTGAATTAGCATTATGCAAAACATACACCACTTTAATAATCATATTGTTAACTCCTGGCATTTAGTAGTTCAAGCTACTGGGGCAAATCGAATTAACTGGTAGCCAGAGGATCTTCTGAGAACTCGTGGGCGTAAGCCATTTGGACCTCAGTGTTGTGACTTGGATTTCTGTGCTTGCTTGACCACGTGTGGAAGTTTGAAATAAACAGGAGGTCAGATGCCAGCACTCCCAACTTCCTGCTGTACCACTGGATTCATCACTGCTGAGGAGCCTGGCTGGCTGCAAAACATATGCATCTCTTAGCTTTACCCCAGGAAGAGGCTGGTGTATGAACAGCAGTCCCATTCCTTTGAACAGAGTCACTTACCTTGGGGATAAAGTCAAGTGTCAGGTGGGTAGGCACAATGGTCAATGACTCCAGGTAGTGAGCCAGGTCCAGCAGAATCTGTCTCATTAAGAGAAAAAGATTTTTTAAAAATAATAGGATATTCATTGAAGCCTTTTGACTGGTTTCTCAATTATGTGATAATTATGGTCAGGTCATTAACTAAAAATAATAGAATATCCTTGGAATGCTTTAATGAGCATTGTACCATCATGACAATCCCAGCTTGGTACTGTGCTTCATGTTGGGAATGGTATTGTGAACTGGTTATGGAGTGGGTAGAATGACTCTGTGCACTGTGGCAGGGTTGAATGTAAGACAGTCACTGGTGAGTTTTTTTTCTGGAATTGATAATTTGTTATCAATCTAAATTTCACATTGTTTTTATATTTTAAACTAAAAACCTTCAAAATGAGAAGCAAAAATCACAATTTTATTTTAATTTTCTTTCAAATTTTATTATTGTCCCTCCTTTTATCTATCTGAATTATTCCCTTCAATCTCTCATGCACACTGTTCTTTTTCTCTATTACATGTGACAGACTGCAAGTTATATCTATAGCTAAAGTTACTAAACAAATGAAACCATTCCAAATATAGAAGCCAGCATTCTATTAGCCTTTTTGATTATTTTCTGTACCTGATCAATGCACATTTCTATCTACATTTCTTTGTACCTTCACTGTCTCTAACATTTCACCAATTGCATCCCTTTTGGGTTTAAAGTGGCTGACTTCACATTTGCCTACAGTGAAAGCCAAGGTGTGTAGTCTTGTCCTTTCAGTTAATATCCCTTTCGTATACACTGCTACCCCTTTCTGACTCATCAACAAACTTGGATGTGCAGCTTTTTATCCCCTCACATAAGCCATACATAAACGTTGTCAATAATTGAGTTCACGACACAGATCTCTGAGCACACAATAGCAGGACAACTTGCCAAATGAATACCTTTTAATTACCCCCACTCTCCTGCCATTCAATCCATTTCTTAGCCAGGTTAAGAATTTGCTTTCAATCTCATGAATTCCACAGTATTCTCTTGAGAGACTTTATTGAATGCCATCTGCAAGTCCATATACACAGGCTCCATAAACAATCAGCTGTCCTCTACCACTTTTTCAAATATTTCCATCAGGTTTGTAAGGCATGATGTACCCTATGCTGGCTACAATCAGTTGAAAAAATTTTAAGGTGTTGAAGACTTTAATGATGTAGTTCTGATTCCACACGCTCCGGATGCTCTTCAGTAGCTTGTCAAAATTCTTCATTTGTGATCCCAAATGACTAGGAATTTTTCCAGAACTGTTTGCTTCTTGTTGAAGTAACATTTCAATACAAAGCAATTTAAGCAATATTTCACCACTACACCTTTGGTAGATTAGTTCCATCTGAGTCAAATTCCCAGCAGATGACACTTTGACCGTGAGAGGAATCACAACCAAATCTAGTCCTGCTCTTCCCCGATGTCAACCCAGTCACATGAGTTATGCTCCAACTATATAAAACCTTGGTCAGACCTCAGCTTGAGCACTGCCTGCAGTTCAGGCCGTCATGCTATAGAAAGGATGTGATAGGGCTGGAGAGGGTGCAGAGGAGCTTCACCAGGATATTGCCTGGGATGGAGCAGTTCATTTATGAGAAAAGACCAGAGAAGCTTGGTTTTTTTTCCACAGGAGTGGAGGAGGTTAAGAGAGCACTTGACTGGGGTATGTTAAATTTTGAGGAGTCAAGACTGCAGGGAACTTTTCTCCATATCAGAGGTAGATAATACTACAGGACACAGATTTCGGGTTAGGGAAAAGAGATTTAGAGGGGATATGAGGGGAACCTTCTTCACCCAGAGAGTGGTGAGCACCTGGAATGCACTGCCTGAAAATGGTTGAAGCTGGGTCGCTGATGGCATTTAAGAAGTGTTTAGATAAGTACTTGAATTGCCTAGACATAGAACGTTATGGATCAAGTGCTGGGAGATGGGATTAATGCAGAAGGATGCCTACTGGTTGGCGTGGATGGCTTAGGCTGAATGGCCTGTTACCATGCTGTACAATTCTAAAACTATATCTCTATATGATAACTTCCACTACTCCTATTTGTACCACAGTCCCCTTCATGGAAAAAAAAGTGGCAATCTGCTTCATAATCAGGTGTAAGATAAATGTGAGTTGAGCAAGGAAGGAAATTCTGAAAGTGGGACTAAAATGAACTGTTACCGATCCAAAAAACAGACTTATTAGGTGAGATCAAATGCAGAGTGAGTGGCTGCTTATGAAATCTTTTAATTCAATTCACAAGCATAACTCCAGATTTCCAGACACCTGTCACATTAACTTTCTGTCACATTCCCGTTCACATCACTGTCCTCAGCCTTCTACACTTTTCTCATGAATCTCAATGTAACTTAAGGAACAGCAGCTCATCTTTCAACCCATCCTTATGGGCTTGCAGACTCAGTGAGTTTAACCATTTCAAGTTTCTTCTTAGCCCAATTTTTCTTTTGTTACTTGTTCCACTACCCTGACTTCTTATTTCTTATCATTTAATATTTCCAGTCTTCTATCATATCACTGACTTTCCCTTGTTCTACACATTAAATACTTCTTTTTAACTCATATCACATCAAGCTGTGATATAAAGTCATTGACCAGAAATTTTGACTCTGTTTCTCTCTCTTCAGATGTTGCCTGACCCACTGAGTAGTTTTTAGTTTTATTCCTGCTGCTAAAAGTAGTGATGGGGAATGGAAATATGCAGAAGGCTGCAATCAGAGAAACTAACATATAGGATCGGAGAAGATGGTGAAAATTGTCTAGTCAATGGTCCAGAATTGGAACGTGGATAATCCAGAAGAGATGATGGCAAATATTTGGGTGAAGTATTTTATAAGAATGGTGAAATTGAGGAGAAATGGGACAGTAGTGCAATCAAAGATATTTTGGAGTCACTAAGGATGCATGGTAATGTTGCAGAGAAAGAGGAAAGGGAAAATAAGAAAAAGTTCATTATTCCCATCTACATATATATTATGCCATTCTATATAATCTTCTGCTATATCTTCTGGAAACTGTAGATTGATGATACTTCCCCTGATTCTAATCATGGATGTCAAGGCTGTGGACTCCTTATATGCATATTAGTGTCTGGCTCAGTTGGTACTGCTGTTGTCTCTCTCAGTAGCTTGTGGATTCAGCTGCTTTCCCAGGTGGATAGAAAAGATCCAATGGGAATATTTTGAATACCAAGGAGCTTTGAATACCAAATGAATAGGAGCTTCAGTCCTATGTCAGGATCAGAGAGGCAGATTTCCCAGAGTAACATTGGGAAATCTCAACCAGACTGGGCTCCATTGTTTGACTCTATGTGGAATCCAGTGATGGAGTGCCAGATACACCATTAGCTGTTGCTCAGCACATCCCTGACATACACTGGGCCCATATAAGTTTATTGTAGAGCAGAGGAGGAACACCATGGCTTCCCTTTGGAACCACCAACCTCAATGATTTGGCCCTTTGCTTTCTATTTTACATTCTATCACCTCAGTAGTGCCCTGAACAATGGGACATTTGTTTGGCTTGACCATAATCTTTTCATTCCATTTTCAAGGTAATTATTGTATTCAGTCAGGTTTTATCTAAAATAAGAAACCTATCCACAAGTACAATGCAACAGGGGAGCTTTTTCAGAAGCAAAGTAACTAAATGAGGCCATAGGAGTGCCTGGAATGTAGCAATGCAAGTAATATTGATTGCTGTTGACAGCGATGTTTTCATCTGGCAATATCACTTGGCACCAGCTGTGAGAGATAGGGGTGCAGCTGAGTGAAAAAAATCCTCTGGAACTCACAACATTCACTTGATTATTCCCCAGTTTCCCTGCTATGGGTAAAGTAATTTCTTTCGGTACTTGCCAATTTAGTCTAGGTGAGGAAGGAATTCGGTTTTCTGTGAATCCCCTAGGGGGATATGATACACAGAATAAGTAACCACAACAGAGTTAAATATAGTCTTGTAGAGAACAGAGACCTGCCGTGGGCTTTTAACCCTCCGAAAGAATTTCAGATTCTTAATACCAGACATTCTTCTAATTGCGGATTATCAGCAAAGCTTTGTAATCATTCAGTTTAACTCTTTCTGGATCAGAAAGAAATGGGTAGTAAATGTAAAAATGCACAATTTGCACCATCAAAGTTATAACTCTGGGGAACCTGAGAATTTTTAAATGTTCTAAGCTCTGACTTAGTTGGTGAAGATATTTATAATTGAGTTGCACAGAGCAGGAAGGTCCTAGATCTAGTCCCTATTCAGGGATGAGATAGCTGACCTCTGCAATCACAGCAGCTGAGGACAATAGAGTGGGAGTTAGCCTGTTGGCTCAGGGAGCAGAAAATGCTGCCAGGGTTTCGATTTCTGAAGGTCTGTGTGTTGTTAAGTGTCAATAGAGGGCAGAGTCAAGTGAGGCTGGGATGAGAAAGGGCTGCAGATGCTGGAATATCTAGATGATAAACACTATGATGATGGAGGAACTCAGCAGGCCAGATGAACCAGCTCAAACATTCTGACAATAATCAATATCTGGGCTCAGTTATGAAGAATGAACATTGTGACAAGAGGTCAGAGAATGCCCTAGAGGAGCTACATCAGGAAAGCAGTCTGTAAAGAAAGGGAGAGAAAACAGATAATATTGTTTCTTTCCATGGCTACTCATTGACATATTGAGATAAGAGGAGATACTGAAAAGTCTGGTGGAAGTTAAAGTGTCTGACACAGATATTCCAGGTGAAATGCGTCTTTGCATGCTGATGGAAGTAAGGGCAGAAACTGTGCAGGCACAATTTTTCAATTTTTATTAGATTCAGAGTGGTGCCTAAGAATTTGAAAGTTATGCACAACCTTGTTCAAAGAGGGGAAAAGGATGGACCTGGGAAAGTACATCCCAGTTCAGGTAAATGATGTTTGATTTTTTCAGCAAGGTTGATGAAAGGGATGACAAGGACAGTGCTGTTGATGTTATACATATGGACTTTGAAAAGATCAGTGACAAAGTACTAGATGTTTAGCTTGTTAGCAATATTGAAAACCATGGGACAAACTAGAGTTGAATACACTATGAACACTTTTTTTTATATATGCATTTAAGGACCACGATCTGGCTAATAGAAGACTCAGTGCTGAAATTTGCCTATAACTTGAAACTTAGAAGTATAAGAGATGATAGTAATAGACCAATACAACATATTCAGGCTGGTGGCAGATGGGGCACTAGATGAAATTCAATGCATAAAAATGTGACATGATACAAGGAATGAAGAAAAATAAAATGAGGTAAATGATACCATTTTAAAGGGGATACAAGAAGAGGGTGTTTGGCCACAATTTTTAAAGGTGCCTGGACAAAGCAATTAATAAATTATAAGGGTATTTAGTCTTCATGAATAGATGCAAAATACTAAAACCAAGAAGTTGTGCTGAGCCTATTTTGAACACTGGTTCAGTCACAATTGGAGAACTGTGCTCACTTTTGAGGATCATGCTTTAGAAAAGACATGAAAACTTTAGAAAGGAAATGAAAGAAATTTACTGAAATGGTTCCAGGAATGAGAAATAGTTAAATGAACAGTCTGTAAAAGCTCAAGTTTTCCTTGAGAATAAAGAGAAAACATCTCTTATTATTCACTGATAACCAGGCAGTGCAAATTTAAGATGAGTGACAGAGGTGGCAGAAATGATGAGGAAAAACTTATTCATGCAATGTGTAGTTAGGATTTGCAATGTGCACCCTGGCAGGGTAGTAGACACAGATTCAATAGAAGCCTTCGAAAGGAAGTAGGTTAAAGGAGAAAAAAGTTGCTGGAACATGAGGAAAGATCAAAGTGTGGAACTGACCACTCTTCAAAAGATCCTGTGCAGTATTGAAAGGTCAAACATTTTTGATTGAGCTCTATTTTTGAACATAGAGCTCATGTTCTATGATTTTGTCTTTCTTGAGCCCTATCCAGTGAATTAATCAATATCCCCGTGATATAAAAACAGAAGATTTTCATTCGGTCAGGCAGCATCTATGGAAACAGAAAAGTGAGAAATGAAACAAGTCTTAAGTTGGAGGGAAAATGGGCAGAGAGAGCTAAACGGAAGGTGTGGCAAGGTGGGCAACAGGAGAAGTTGTTCAGTGGTGAGAAAATAGTGGGAGAGTGGTGGTGACGCTGACTGAAAGACTGTGGTAAAAGGTATGTAGAAAAGAGGTGTGGACAGAAGGAGACAACTGAAATCTGAAATTTTAGAAGGGGAGAGAATAAATTTAAAAAATTACCTTGTGAGGTCAGGGAAATCCCAGGTCCAAATCTGAATTACCATAGAACCATAGAACCACACAGCACAAAACAGGCCCTTCGGCCCACCATGTTGTGCCGTCCATCAGACCACCCTCACACTACCTAACCCCTTCCTCCTGCATATCCCTCTATCTCACATCCCTCCATATGCCTATCCAACAAGTTCCTGAACCTGTTCAATGTATCTGCCTCCACCACCACCCCAGGCAGTGCATTCCATGCACCAACCACTCTCTGGGTGAAAAACCTCCCTCTGACATCTCCCCTGAACCTCCCACCCATAACCTTAAAGCCATGTCCTCTCGTCTTGAGCATTGGTGCCCTGGGAAGGAGGCGCTGACTGTCTACTCTATCTATTCCTCTCAATATCTTATATACCTCTATCATGTCTCCTCTCATCCTCCTCCTTTCCAGTGAATAAAGCCTTAGCACCTTAAGCCTCTCCTCATATTCAATACTCTCCAATCCAGGCAGCATCCTGGTAAATCTCCTCTGCACCCTCTCCAATGCCTCCACATCCTTCCTATAATGAGGCGACCAGAACTGAACACAGTACTCTAAGTATGGCCTAACTAGAGTTTTGTAAAGCTGCATCATCACTTTGCGGCTCCTAAACTCGATCCCGCGACTTATGAAAGCCAACATCCCATTGGCCTTCTTAACTGCTCTTTCCACCTGTGAGGCAACTTTCAATGAACTGTGAATATGAACCCCCAGATCCCTCTGCTCCTCCACACTGCCAAGTATCTTGCCATTCACCCAGTACTCTGCCTTGGAGTTTGACCTTCCAAAGTGTACCACCTCACACTTCTCTGGATTGAACTCCATCTGCCACTTGTCAGCCCAGCTCTGCATCCTATCAATATCCCTCTGTAAGCTCCGACAGCCCTCCACACTATCCACAACACCGCCTATCTTAGTGTCGTCTGCAAACTTACTAACCCAGCCCTCCACCCCCTCAGCTAAGTCATCTATAAATATCACAAAAAGTAGAGGTCCCAGAACCGATCCCTGCGGGACACCACTAGTCACTGCCTTCCAATCTGAGGGCACTCCTTCCACCACAACCCTCTGCTTTCTACATGCAAGCCAATTCCTAATCCACACAGCCAAGCTTCCTTGGATCCCTTGGCCTCTGACCTTCTGAAGAAGCCTACCATGAGGAACCTTATCAAATGCCTTACTAAAATCCATGTAAACCACATCCACCGCACTGCCCTCATCAATCTTCCTGGTCACCTCCTCAAAGAACTCTATCAGGCTTGTGAGGCAAGATCTTCCCTTCACAAAGCCATGCTGGCTGTCCCTAATCAGTCCATGATTCTCAAGGTGTTCATAAATCCTATCCCTTAGAATCCTTTCTAACAACTTACCCACCACAGACCTGAGACTCACCGGTCTATAATTCCCTGGCCTATCCCTACTACCTTTTTTGAACAAGGGGACAACATTCGCAACCCTCCAATCCTCCGGCACCACCCCCGTAGACAACGAGGACTCAAAGGTCCTTACCAGCGTTTCAGCAATCTCCTCCCTAGCCTCTCGAAGCAGCCTGGGGAAAATCCCGTCAGGGCCCGGAGATTTATCTGTCTTAATATTATTTAACAACTTCAACACATCCTCCCTCTTGATATCAACAACCTCGAGAACATTACCCCTACCAGCACTCCCTTCCGCATCATCAAGACCCCTCTCCCTGGTGAATACCGAAGAGAAGTACTCATTGAGAACTTCTCCCACTTCCGCCACCTCCAGGCAAATTCTCCCACCTTTGTCCTTAATCGGACCTACCTTCACCCTAGCCATCCTCCTACCCTTCACGTACTTGAAAAAGGCCTTGGGATTTTCCTTAACCCTACTAGCCAAAGCTTTCATGTCCCCTTCTAGCTCTCCTCAGCCCTTTCTTAAGTTCCTTCCTTGCTACCCTATATTCCTCACGGGCCCCGTCTGAACCTTGCTGCTTATACCTCATGTATGCTACCTTCTTCTCCCTAACAAGTCGTTCCACCTCTCCCGTCACCCACGGTTCCTTCACCCTGCCATTCCTTCTCTGCCTCACCGGGACATATTTATCCCTAACATCCTGCATAAGATCCCTGAACATCGACCACATCTCCATGGTACATTTTCCTTCAAAAAGGACATCCCAATTTACACTCCCAAGTTCTCTCCTTATAGCCTCGTAGTTAGCCCTTCCCCAATTGAAAAACCTCTTGTCCTCTCTGCACCTGTCCCTGTCCATGACAATTTTAAAGGTTATGGAGCAATGGTCACTGTCCCCCAAATGCTCACCCACCAATAGATCCTTCACCTGTCCCGGTTCATTGCCTAAAACTAGATCTAACATGGCATTCCCTCTAGTCGGCCTGTCAACATACTGCGTCAGGAATCCCTCCTGGACACACTTAACAAATTCCGTCCCATCTAAACCTTTGGCACTAAGCAGGTTCCAGTCTATATTTGGGAAGTTGAAGTCTCCCATTATAACAACCCTGTTATTTCTGCTTCTCTCCAAACACTGCCTGCCAATCTGCTCCTCTATATCTCTACTGCTACCGGGGGGCCTATAGAATACTCCTAGTAGAGTAACTGTTCCTTTCTTGTTCCTTAATTCCACCCATACGGACTCTAGAGATGATCCTTCTACAACATCCATCTTTTCCACAGCCACAGAATTAGTTGGTTACCAAGGTAGAAACTTAAAACATAAACTAATTAAATTTTGTTTAATATTGGAGGAATATTGGACGGTTGCACCTATGGCAGGGGCGGTGGGAATGGGATGGGCGGGGGTGGGGGAGTAAACGAGGAAGTCATGGAGAGAGCGGTCCCTGCGAAAGGCAGAAAGGGGTGGGGAAGGGAAGATATGTTTGGTGGTGGGGTCCCATTGGAGATGGGGAAGTGGCAGAGAATGATGTGTTGGATACTAGGCTGGTGGGATGAAATGTGAGGACAAGGGGGACCCTATCCCTGTTGGGTCTGGGAGGGGTGGGGGTGAGAGCAGATATGCAGGAAATGGCAGAGATATGGGTGCGAGCTCTCTCGACCACAGTCGGGGGGGGGAAGCCCCAGTGAGAAAAGTTGGACATCTTGGATGTCCTTGAGTGGAAAGCCTCATCAAGGGAGCAGATACAGCAGAGGTGGAGAAATTGAGAAAAAGGGATAGCATCCTTGCAAGAGACAGGGTGGGAGGAGCTGTAATCGAGGTAGCTGTGGGCGTCAGTGGGTTTGTAGAAGATGTCGGTGGATAAGGAATGTCCTGAGATGGAGACAGAAAGATTGAGGAAGGAGAGGGACATGTCAAAGATAGTCCAAATGAATTGGAGAGCAGGGTGAAAATTAGTGGTGAAATTTATGAAACTGTCGAATTCTGTACGGGTACAAGAGGTGGCACCAATGCAGTCGTCGATATAGCGGAGAAAGAGTTGAGGAATGGAGCTGGAGTAGGCTTGGAACAGAGACTGTTCAATGTAGCCAACGAAGAGGCAGGCATAGCTGGGGCCCATGCAAGTGCCCATAGCTACGCCCTTGGTCTGTAGAAAGTGAGAGGAATCGAAAGTGAAGTTGTTAAGGGTGAAGACAAGTTCAGCCAGGCAGAGGAGAGTGTCAGTGGAAGGGGACTGGTTCTGTCTCTGGTCAAGAAAGAAGCAGAAGGCAATGAGGCCGTCATGATAGGGAATGGAGGTATATAGGGACTGGACATCCATGGTGAAGATGAAGTTGTGCATGCCGGAGAGCGTGTGATGTGTCACAGACGTAGGTGGGAAGGGATTGGACCAAGGGGGACAGGAGAGTGTCCAGGTACAAGGATATGAGCTCAGTGAGGCAAGAGGACACGGAGACAATAGGTCTGCCGGGACAGTCCTTCTTGTGGATTTTGGGGAGGAGATAGAAGCAGGCAGTCCTAGGTTGCAAGACTATCATGTTGGTAGCTGTGGGGGTGGAGATCTCCCGAGGTAATGAGGTCAGTGATGGTGCGGGAGATAATACCCTGGTGGTCCTCGATGAGGTCATGGTTCAGGGGTAGGTAGGAGAAAGTGTTCGAGAGTTGGCATCTGGCATATGCAAGGTAGAGGTCAATACGCCAGACTACCACAGCACCACCCTTGTCGGCTGGCTTGATGACAATGTCAGGGTTGGTGCAGAGGGAGTGGAGAGCAGACCACTCAGAAGGGGTAAGGTTGGAGTTGGTGAGGGGGGCAGCAAAGTCACTGACAGTTGGCTATGAATAGGTCCAGGGAAGGTCACAGGGTGGGGGAGTCCAGGTGGAAGAAGAGGGATGGAGGCGAGAGAATGGTGGGGGGGAAGAGGGCCACACCTCTAGCTTATAGGAAAAAAATAATAAAATAGAGAACAAAAGGGAAGGTCTTGATAAAGTGGAAGTCAAGTAATATAAAATGACAAAAAGGGATGACAGGTAGGACAGGTTGGAAGGGATAAAGTAAAGAAATAAAAGTTGTGCTTGGAGGAATGAAACTTGCAGAATCATAGGCTGAAATTAACAAAGAAAAGTTATAAAAAATGGAAATCAGAAATAAACAATATGTTCCTTTGGAAATTTCAGATAATAATTATTTCTCTTTGGTTCTTCCCTCCAACGCAATTTCTGCTAATCTGTAACTGCATGATTCTGATGAAAGGGCATCAATTTGAAACATTAACTCTGTTTTCCTTTCCACAGTTGCTACATGACTCATCAAATACTTCAAGCATTTCCAGCTTTTAGTTTGGATTTCTCGGGATTGAGACAATGGGAGCTATGAGGCCATGTAGATACCAAAGCACAAGGGGGGTTCCCCAAATATGGGTTGGGAAAGTTACACAGAGAGGTTTGGGAACATAATACGTTAATGAACTTAGAGAACAGAGAGCAAAGTGAATTATGAATGAGGTTGAAATCTCTGAGAATAGGAACAAGTAGGTAAGTAGTGAAGATATCTCAGTGAGAAATATTTTTGTTATGGGTAGGCAACCAGAGGGCACAATCTTAGAATTAGAGGGTACAGTTTCAAGACAGAGGGTGGTGAAATTGTGGAACTCCTTGCCACGCACAGCAGTGGAGGCCAGATCAGTGGGGGTATTCAAGGAGGAGATAGACAGATATCTAAATAGTCAGGGTATCAAGGGATATGGGGATAAGGCTGGAAAATGGGATTAGAATAGTTTTTTCTTTTTTCTTTTTCTTTTCTTTTTTTTTCCCACCCCATTTCTTTTTCCCTTTTCCTTGGAGCAGACTCGATGGGCCGAATGGCCTGCTTCTGCTCCCTTGTCTTGTGATCTTGTGAATGGAAAATGAGGAATTTAAACTGGAGGCCAGAGGTGTGGCATAGGATCAGATACTCAATGTGGCCAAAAGTGCTAGAGAATTAGGGGATGATTTATTAAAAGGAATATATTAATCTTGTCAGACAATTGCCTTTGTATTTGTACATTGGCTCAAGTTATGTATTGGTAATGATGTTAGGACTTTTCTGTTCATTGTTTGACTCCTTACTTCAAATCACCCCATTGCACCATTTAATCAATTTGCTAACCAGCAATTTGTGAGCTAGTACTAATTAGGAAAAAAAATCATTCATTATTGATAAAAAGGAAGGGAGACTCCTTTCCCAGCCACTTATCTGGTCTATATATAACTCCTGTGAGGGGTTAGTGCAGAAGAGTGGTTTTGAGATAAAATACTAGCCTTCATCTCATTGAATGATGGAGCTGAATGGAGTACTCCTGCTTTTTTCCTACATTCTTATTTTCCTTACTATAAAGTTGATGTTTAATTCTTCCTGAAGTGGCCTGACAATTGTAAATAATTTCTATAAATGAAGGATCAGACTTATCAAGAATCTGGGAATCAGGCAGGAATGTGGACAAGGTAAGCCGTAAACCATGATATTGAATGGCAGAGTCAGTCTGAGGAGCCAAGTGGCTTATTCCTGGATCTATTTCACACTTTTCAAGTTTCTAATAGCAATCTCCCAGCAACATTACAGTACAAGACCAAAGTCATATCAGTTTAGTCAATGTATAATTCCTCTTCACTAATCTTTTAGCTCCACTGGACTACACCCAACAGTGATTAAACCCCCTCAATTCACTTCCAGATCCACAACCTTTCCACAATGATTAAGCACCAGAATATTAGACATTGCAAGCCGATTCTTTGTCTGCAATATGGCATCATCTCTCAGAGCCTAAGACTTTAAATGTGGATGATTTATACTGTCTGCTCCCCACACTTTGTTTACTATGCATGTGTCTCTTTTGAACTTCAGCAAATGCAATCAGCATTCCTTTTGTGTTGATTTGTCCAGGCAATTTACTTGCCACTCTGAATCCAAGCCCATTACTTCTCTCTTTCCTCTCAACTGCTTTCCAGTCTTTCCATCCTCTTAAATAAAAACATAACTGCTGGATGCATGCAGCAGTTCAAGCAACAATTGTGGAAAGGGAAAGAATTAACGTATCAGTCAAAGACCCTTTATCAGAACTGTCACCTTCATTCTCTTTCTTGTGTCCCAATATGCTCCTATTCACTTTACCTTCTTAGAACTTTCTCCAATACTCCCAAGGACCGGAGAAGAATCAAATGTTTGTGGTATGGGGTGGTAACTTCCAAAGGCAGAAGGGTCAAAGTTTTTTTTAAATGGAGTGAGGAAATAACTGTCCTTTATGTCTAAACAGTCAGTCCGGATGACTCCTCACCGAGGGCCATCCATTAAAAGCAAAATAAAGGAATGCTGCAAATCTGAAATAAAACCATGGAATGCTGGAAATACTCAGAGAGTTAAGAAAGGAATGATATATTAATGCAAATTGCTGTAACTGTTCTATTAACTTTGGTTGAGGCAAGTCCGTTTCCTATTCCTATCTAATCTAACTTGCTCCATCCCCCAAACAAATGCAGAAGATAAAGGAACAACAAAAAAGGATTTAATCACTCTTGTGTTTATGGAAATGGCTAAACAGCTGGAATGATTTAAAAATCAGTTCTAAACACATGAAAATACCACAGTCTAGAAGGCCCTTAGTAAATTGATACAGTTGAATTCAGTGTCCATTTAACTAAGACAAGATGGATAATGTGGTCTTTTAGTTGAATTGAATCAGCATGAAAATATGTACAAGAAGTTTTCATTGCAATACTCAGAAATAGTGAGTAGTCATGATGGATAGAACTTTGTTATGAACCACAGAAATTAGGTGTGTCTGTGCATCAACAGCTGTATTTAATCTATTCACTGACTATTGCTACAAATAAATTTGAGAATTTAAATCATCCAGTCTATTGTTGAAAGGGAAGACTAACAAATAAAAAATAAATGAGCAAGTATTTATGCCCTCCAATTTTTCGTAAGGTTAACAGAATAAAAAGTAGTCCATTTAGCACATAGAATGCATGTCAGATGGAAAAGGATCAATGTAGGTTAAACCTACTCTCAAGTTCTCAAGATTACAGCTTTTCAAGCACTCATACAGATTTTAAAAAATGCACCAGGGATTTCTGCCTTTACTACCCTTCCAGGCAATTTTCTTCAAATCCCTTCCAATCAATCTACTAATTAACTTAAATTTATGTTTCCTACTTATTAATTTCTTTAAGAAAAATAACTCCTTCTTTTCATCTTATCTAGCCTTCTCTTAATTTTATTCACCTCAACTACACCTCTTTTAATTTTCTTTAATGCAGAGAAAATAAGCCCAGCCTAGCCAGTCTCTCCTTAAAAGTTTAATTCTTCAGTCCCAACAAATCCTTTTAAATCTCCTCCACATCTTCTCAAATGCTGTTACATCCTTGTTGTATGGTGGTAGCTGGAATTTACACAGTACTCTTGTTGTAGTCTAACTAGTGTTTTATACAATTCTAGCATGATCTCTCTGTTTTGATATTCTATGCCTCAGCCATTAAAGAAAATTTTATGTATTTTTTCTTGACCACTTAATCTATCTGTCCTGTTACCTCCAAGGATTTGTGGATATGCACTCTTAAGATCCCTCTGTTCCTAGCATTTAACTATAAGGTGATTGAATTACTTGTCTTGTTTGCCCTTACTAAACCTAAATCTTCATCCTGGATGCTTCTTACCACTCTGACTGGTTTATCTTCAAATAGTTGTTTCCAGTTCATTTTGCTAAATCTCAGCCAATTTTTGATACTGGTTTACCTCAGTACTTTTACATAACTGTACTAAGTTGAAACGAATTATGATTGCTACCTTCAAAATGATCTCCCATTACCGCCCCTTTCAGTTGCCCAAGTTCATGCTTAAAACTAAGTCCAGCACTGCTCTTTCTTGTTGGGCTTGCTGCATAATGACAACAAAAGTTATTTTGAAAGTATTCTACGAATTTTGCACTTTCTATAATTTTACTTTGTTATTGTTCCCATTAATGGGGGAGTGTTGAAATTCCCTATCATGCCCTTGTTATGTATGCACTTCTCAGAAAGTCGCCTTCTATATTTATCTGACTGCTCAGGACCTAGTATACTTCCAGCAAAGTGATAACTACTTTTTCATTCCAACCCAAATGTCCTCATTTTTTGATCTTTCTAGCATGTTATCATTTCCCAAAGGTGTAATTGATTTCTTAAGCAATACTGCTACACCCCTTCCTCCCCACGCTGAATTGCAGATTTCCCTCAAGGATATCAGATAACTAGATTTTATGATAATCTAGTATTTTCATGGACAATATTAATGACAGAAACATTTTAATTCTGGATTTATTTTAAAGCCCCCAGTGTGAATTAAAACTCACATCTCTGGATCAGATCTTTGGTTAGCTGTCCAGTTACTTAACTCATTATACAACATTTCTTAGTTTGCACAGTCACTTTCAATGATCTGACATCTAATGGAAGGATTTTTATTTTACTTAGTAAATTTCTTTTTTCTTTAAAACGTTGCCTCATTTATGATGCATATTTTACCAGTTGGGATTGGGCATCTCCAGCATCATGGCTAAATGGCCATTGTTTACAGGAGTCTTGACATTGGCATGCCACTAGACAGTGACACTATCACAGCTGGTTGCAGTCCCATCTTTGCCTGACTTTCAAACAGGTGCACTTCCATTGGGATTCATGGATTAATGGTCAGCAGTAACAACATTGACTCATCTGATGCTTCCCCTCCTGTGCATGCTCAGAATCCTTCACTTCCTGACCAACAGACCACAATCAGTGAGGATAGGCAGCAACCCTTCCAGCACAATTATTCTCAAGGCTGGTGCTTCACAAGACTGTGTCCTCAGCCCCCTACTCTATTCCCTATACACTCATGACTGTGTGACCAGATTCTGCTCTGACTCCATCTACAAGTTTGTAGATGATACCACCATAGTGGGCCATATCTCAAATAGCGATGAGTCCGAAGGTACAGGAAGGAGGTAGATAGTTTAGTGACATGGTGTTATGACAACAACCTTTCCTTCAATGTCAGCAAAACAAAAGAGCTGGTCACTGACTTCAGGAAGGGGGGTGGTGCACTTGCTCCTGTTTACATTAACAGTGCTGAGGTCAAGAGGCTTGACAGCTTCATGTTCCTAGAAGTGAACATCACCAATAGCTTGTCCTTGTCCAACCACGTAGACGCTATGCCAAGAAAGTTCACCAGTGCCTCTACTTCCTCAGGAGGCTAAAGAAATTTGGCATGTCTTCTTTGACCCCCACCAATTTTTATCAATGCATCATAGTAAGCATCCTATCTGGATGCACCACGGCTTGCTATGGCAACTGCTCTGTCCGGTACTGCAAGAAACTACAGAGAGTTGTGGACACAGCTCAGCACATCACAGAAAGCAGCCTCCCCTCCATGGACTCTGTCTACACTTCTTGTCTTGGTGAAGCAGTCAACATAGTGAAAGACCCCACCTACCCCAGACATTTTCTCTTCTCCCCTCTCCCATCAGGCAGAAGATACAAAAGCCTGAAAGCACATACAACCAGGCTCGACAGCTTCTATCTCACTGTTATGAGACTATTGAACGGCTCCCTAGTACGATAAGATGGACTCTTGACCTCACAATCTACCTTGTTATGATCTTGCACTTATTGTCTACCTGCACTGCACTTTCTCTGTAGCTGTGACACTTTATTCTGCATTCTGTATTGTTTTACCTTGTACTACCTCAATGCACTGTTGTAATGAATTGATCTGTATGAATTGTATACAAGACAAGTTTTTCATTGTACCTCGGTACAAGTGATAATAATAAACCAATTCCAGTTCCAGAATCACAATACAAGTGTGCCAGTATCTAAGCCAGGCTGTCTTCTTCTTGAATCTTAATGGCTTTGCAACCGGGATGTGGATAGTTTACAGAAAGCTACCATGTCGGTGATATTCGGTGGAGTGGTGGGAAGGAAGACATTCATGATAATTTCATCAGCTTTTTGTAATTCAGAAGAGGTTTTGGAATGAATGGAAATGGAAATGGTATGTGAGTAGGAAGAGTTGTACATAACATTGTGTGCACTGTCAACTCATCATAAATAGCCAGCAATCTTTCATCAGGGTTGGTGAATTGATGGACACAATATTGACTGCCACTAGCCTACTGTTGGCAGCAAAAGTGTGCCACTTCCTTCTATAAAAGAAATGGAAGTTTTAATGAATAGCCTGCTGCTTGCCTGAGTGAAGTACCTGGCATGGTTGAACAAGTGAGATGTGGGTTTGAATGCTGGAATGGTGGTATATGCATTAGGGTGTGATGAGGTATATGAACATTAGGTATGAGTCATAATTTATGGAGATTGTTATTAGGTAATGCTGAGAGCATCCAACAGTTTGTGAGGTGAATGTTGCATGTGTTGAAAGATGTGGTTTCTTGAGTCTTCCTTTGACCAGACATTCCAGATAACTAAATATTTACAGCAATATCTCCTTGTCCTGGATGCTTTAATTCTTATGTTGACTCCTTTGTGATCTGCCCCCACTCACATTCCGTGATGGACTTTGATGGTTTCATGGCTCCTGGTTGAAGAGAATCTTTCTCCTTTTCTCTGCTTAACCATCCAGTGTCACAGCAGGAACTTTATGTGTGACTTGTGCCTGGTTAAACTGGCAGAGTTAACTGCAGATTGTGATTCCAGTGCAGGTCTTCTAGTCCTATTACAGGCAATTAAATTTCAGTCTAAGTTCCAGTTCATAACTGCTACTCAGTGGTCTTTTTGAGAAAGTGTATTAGAACCATAGAACAATACAGCACAATACAGGCCCTTCAGCCCACCATGTTGTGCCGACCTTCAAACCACTCCTAAGACTTTCTAACCCCTTCCTCCCACATATCCTTCTATCTTAAATTCCTCCATATGCTTATCTAACAATCTCTCGAACTTGACCAACGTATCAGCCTCCACCACTACCCGGGGCAGCGCATTCCATGCACCAACCACTCTCTGGGTGAAAGACCACCCTCTGACGTCTCCCTTGAACTTCCCACCCATTACCTTAAAGCCATATCCTCTTGTATTGAGCATTGGTGCCCTGGGAAAGAGGTGCTGGCTGTCCACTCTATCTATTCCTCTTAATATTTTGTATACCTCTATCATGTCTCCCCTCATCCTCCTTCTCTCCAATGAGTAAAGCCCTAGCTCCCTTAGTCTCTCCTCATAGTCCATACTCCCTAATCCAGGCAGCATCCTGGTAAATCTCCTCTGCACCCTCTCCAATGCCTCCACATCCTTCCTATAATGAGGCGACCAGAACTGGACACGGTACTCTAAGTGTGGTCTAACCAGAGTTTTGTGAAGCTGTATCATTACTTTGCGGCTCTTAAACTCGATCCCATGACTTACAAAAGCTAACACCCCATAAGCTTTCTTAACTACCCTATCCACCTGTGTGGCAACTTTCAGTGATCTGTGGATATGAACCCCCAGATCCCTCTGCTCCTCTACACTGCCCAGAATCCTGCCATTTACCTTATATTCCGCCTTGGAGTTTGTCCTTCCAAAGTGTACCACTTCACACTTCTGCGGATTGAACTCCATCTGCCACTTGTCAGCCCAGCTCTGCATCCTATCAATATCCTTCTGTAAGCTTTTCATGATCCACAACATATCCAATAGATCCACTACCCACCATTGCCACTGCTCTATTTGCCAATGTAGCGTCTATGAGACGAACATCCTTCCTAGGGGGAGGAAACCCACTAACAACCTGTTCCCTTGCTGTTGTAATACAATGTTGTGCCTTTCCAGATTTTTTGTTTTAAAGTTGTGCATTAAAACATTTGTTACGTTCAATTGAAAAAGTAATAATGGGGAGGAATTACAGTCTATGCAATCAGAACTGCCCTGAATGTCCAAGACTTGGTGAGTTTACCATTGTGCTCCCTGTGTTCCCTCTCTCTCCCTCCCTCCTTCATCTCTTCCATTCTGCCTCCCCTCCCCTCTAGAGTTTCCTGGATTCATTCCCCTCCTCCCCTAGTTTCATCTGCCCAACATCCACACACCTATCAGTTCTATCTGCCCATCATCTCTTATTGAAGTATTGAAAAATAAGAACATATAATCATAAAATAGTAATTCCTGAAAGATGGGAAGAAGGGTTAATAAAAAACTAAAGTTTTAAATATCAACACAGAAAGGCCACTTAAATTGGTGCAACAGCTAAAGAAGGCAAGTTGTCCGAAAATATTGGTTCCATGGAAACCCATGGATAAGGAAATGATTTCAGCAGCTATTGAAAATGTATTTTAACAGTGAAATTGTAGAAAATATGGCCAACATTAAACTGACGGCTCTGAGAGGAAAATATGCTTTTAACTTCTTACTTAGTTATCTCAGAATGGATATATTTAGGGTGAAATTATAGATTTTGGCGGTTGAGTAGAGCCTAACCTGTTTATTTCAGAATGCTGGGTAGAAATTAACCTCTTGACTTCAAATTACCAAGGAAGGGGATACAAACAAAGCCTCAGTAAAAGGGATCGTAATAGAGAAAATAGATGGAATGAAAACTGGCAAGGAGGAGTTATGAGAAAGATCATTTGTGCTTAAATTAGATATGTCACCCATTCAGATGGATGCATTTAGATTGCAGGGGGAAGTCGGGATGTAAATTGCAGAACAGCTGAAGATATTCTTCCATCTCTGTAGATACAGGGATAATGCCAGAAAATGATAAATGCTACACCCTCATTTAAAGTGTCATAAGGACTAATCTAAGAACTTCCAAGTTAGATAGTTTAACCTTTATTGTGGGGAAGACTTTAGAAATGACAATCAGGGAAAAAAAAAATCATTTTGAAAAATCTGAGTAACTAAATTGACTGAGTCTTTTGAACAGATAACAAAGAAGGTTTAAATGTCATTGTGCTTTAAATGCATTTTCAGAAGGCGATTGTTAAATTCCCACATAAAAAGCTGATTAAATTAAATGAAGCCTATGGAATATGTAGCAGCATGGATAAGAAATTATCAGTGATGGAAACCAGTGTGGAAGGAGGTAGACAGTGGATTCCCCAGTTGGTGCTGAAACAACTGCTACTACGGTTGGATAGTGCAGAATTTCAACTTCTGAAGATAACACAAAGCTTGGGTAAGCAGTGAAGACATTAATAGTAGACCAAGAGATAGACTAGTGAAATGAACAGACGCATAGCAAATGAAACTTTAACATCAGGAATTGTGAACTGAAAGAATGAGCAGAGATTGATTAGACTAAATGCTATAATACTAGTGAGGAATGGACAGATCTAGGCATATATGTGGCTAAATCTTTGACAGTTGTGGAATGGATTAACAAAGTAATCTGGGGTCCTGTAAACAGACACAGAATTCTGCCAATAGTCCCCACCCACTGTAGTTACTATTTGCAAATGTGGGGCTGAAGGAGTTGACCCTCCAAAGTTGCTAGACATCCAATGGGCTCCAATTGATAAACAGACATTGTATCTGAGGTTCTGTCCCCAATACACCCTGACAGCCTCTGGTCAGCTCACTGGGAGTCCAGGACATCTTAACTATTTGTAAATGTCTTTGAAAGAGATAGTTAAGATTTATACAAATATTTTTTTAAAAATGAAGGAAAATCAAAGTTATTATAAGATTTTAATTTAATTAAGAACATTAACAATGAAGTGAAGTAAAATACGTTTTCCACTACTGTTTTTCCATGAGATCAGTCATACCATTCAAATGAATCTTGTCCCTGTTCTTATGTTAGCTCTCCTGATATAAAATGCATCCAGACCTTCTTCAAGTCACTACTCAGTGGTGAGTCACCAATGGAATAGACAGCCATATGCATCAGGACAAATAGTCAGCATCTGACCTCTGGACTGTCTCTGACTTCCATCTTACTCTGTACACACACTGAAGTTGGGGATGTGCTAACCTGCAAGCAGCTGATCCTTGCCGGTTCCCTTCAAAACCATCAGCTATCAGTCAGCATGAGTTAATGTAAAAACCTCCATGTTGAATTTTTATAAAACACTGGTTAGGCTACAAACTAGAGAATTGTGTCCCATTATGATGCCCATATTTTAAGAAAGCTGTGGAGATTTAGCGAGAGTAAGATAAAAATTTACTCAAATGTTTTTAGCAATAAAACTGTAAACTAGAGACTCTGGGATTTCTCAATACCTCCCCACTTTATCTTCACTCCCATTTTTGTATGCTCCACTTCCTGAGAACTCTATTTTCTGGATGCCTTCCAGATAACTGTATTTGGTGTGATGCCTGAGAATACTTTTCATATCTGTAGCCAGCCAACTCAATAATAATTAAGCTATGTCCAATATCAGGCGCTCTTTGGGCCACTCCATTCAGGCAGTGAAGCTGCTTAATGAGAAGTGCTCTAATTACTAGGCCAATTAGTGCATGAAACCTATTTTCAGCTAAAATTAGCACATGTGGTAAAAGCAAATTGTTCTAGCTATATCTCTGACTGGTCAGCATATTCTGAACAGTGACAGTTTACTTAGAGAGTGGTGAGTTCCTGGAATGCATTGCCAGAGAAAGTGGTGAAAACAAAGTTGCTGGCAGTATTTAAATATCTAGATGAGCACTTGAATTGCCTAGACATAAAGGCTATGAGCCAAGTGCTGGAAGATGGGAGTAATACAGATGGGACCCCAATGGTTGGCATGGATGTAGTGGGCCGATTGGCCTGTTTCCATGCTGTATGACTACGTAAGTCCAACTCTACATGACTATATATCTCATCAAATCATTGTTTTAAAAACTGTGCCATCTTCTGCGTGGAATTTCTAAGACATTGCTTTGATTTTTCATTCTTTTGCGAGGCCATTAGGAAATCTACATCACGATTCTGGATAGCTCTGATGTCCAAAGCCAGATGTAGTTGTTACTTCCACCACACAGGCAGAAATACCCTCATTATCTCCTTGTTACCACTAAAATTTCTCTAGCTATAGTTTCTAGCTAACAACAGCAATGCATATTTATCACAGGAGGGGAATTGCTCCCTGATTCTCCATCACCCCAACCCATTGCATCCTACAGATTTATTTTCTCCTTTATTTCTCCTAAGGATTAGCACTTTCTGGATTACAGTCCCAGATCCTTCATGAATGCTATTCATAGAGTCATATAGCATGAAAACAGTCCCTTTGGCCCAAATGGTCCATCCAAGCTAGTCCCATTTGCCAGTGTTTCGATGTGTGTTTCGATGTACATGTGACTAATAAAGATATCTTATAAACCTTTCCAATCCATATACCTGTCCAATTATCTTTTAAAAGCTGTTATTGTAAACCTACTGGGCATTCATAGAATCAGAAAATACCGGAAACATTCAGCAGATCAGGCAGCATCTGTGAAAGGAGCTGTCTGACATGCTGAAAGTTTACAGCACTTTCTCTTTTTATTTTAGATTTCCAGCCTCTGCATTTTTTTGATTTTCTCTCGACATTCACACTTTGTAACAAGAATCAATGGATAAAGATCACAAGTTTTACTCTCCCTGATCCTTGGCAAAGAGGCTCACACTAATGTTCAAACCAGTATCCAGTGAAATGAAGTAATTCAGCACCATATGGAAACAAATCTCAAACTTTACTGAACAAAAGCAGAAGATGTTGGAAATACTCAATAGGTCAGACAGCATCTGTGGGAAGAGAAACAGAATTAATGTTTCCATCAAAGACCCTTCTTCAGAAATGGGATAGAGAGAACTTTACTAGTTTCTCATTAAGCAGGCATTATGTACTCAGATCATGTCAAGGTTATAAAATACATAACAGACACATGCTAACCTTACCAAGCGGTCTTTGAGAAATAAATGAAGCAGGCTTGGAAGTCCAAATTTGGTCTGTGATGAGTTAGTTGATGAAAGTGCCCTTGAAATTCCAGGTAGAGGCAAAGAGGTGTGAATTGCCACTGACCTTGATGTAACCGGTCTGCAAAGGTTAAGAGGGTTCCATGGCACAGATCTCCCTTTCTGATGTGATTCGCAATCAGGCACTTTCTGGAGGAGATTTTCAGAATAAAGCAACAGCAGAATCATCAAGGTGGCTAAATAGTCAATCAGACTGACAAAATACTAATTTCTTCAACTTTATAGATTTTACAGAAAGTGAATTTGATTGGTTCAGACATATGGGATGACGGAGCTGTAATTTTATAACCAAACTTTAAAAATAATAAAAGAAAAATATTTATTATATTTTAAGAATATTTTGTTTCTCAGAGCCATAGGTACAGCGTTGAAAGTTCAGTTACACTGCATTCAAGAATGGTGTTTATAGTGCACAAAGAAAATGTAGATCTCACCAAGTCACTGATTCTATGTTGATTGCACTCATGAAGAATGCAATAATGTATCCTGTGAAGGAGTAGTGTATTACTACCCACATTGCCTAGATTTCTGTGTTGAATTGTGCGTACGCACATCCCAGAATTTCTTGCCAGTTTTGCAGAATAATTAAACCACAACCTCTTGGGCCATATTCCCAACTGAAGGAGAGGGAATAATCTGCCATCAGTTATGCTCCCAAGTACTATTCCAAATGAAAGTATATGTGCTTTGATGTCAGGTGAATGCAGGAGTGAGATCAGTAGGACCACTTCAATGGTTGAATAAGTTAGCATATATATGAGATATTCTGTTGAAACGTTGGAATGACCCCAGCACACAAAAACTGCATGGGGAAGTGAAGAGATACAGGGAGTAAACTGGATGAAGAAAATAATTTAAAAAAATCATTGACTGAAATCATGTTAGAGAAATTGGGGCAGCACAGTGGCACTGCTGAAGAGCTGCTGCCTCACAGCTCCAACGACCCAGGTTCAATCCTGACCTCCAGTGCGGTCAGTGGGAAGTGCACGTTCCAAAGATGTGCAGTTGGTAGGTTAATTGGCTACCATAAATCACCCCAAGTGTGTTAGTGAATGACAGCATGTGGGGAGAAATGAAATGGAATTAGTATAGGTTTAGTGTAAATGGTTGCTCAATGGCATGGACTCAGCGAGCAGAAGAGCCTATTTTCATGCTGTCTGACTCTGCACTTTATAAATGCTGGTCTACTGCTTTATTGTAGAATACTGCTATACTGCTTTATTACTGCTTTATAGAAAATTAACAAATAGCGCCCTCTAAAGATCACAGTGGCAAAGAAACTTGGGTTTGACAGCAACATACATATTTAGTGCTCTTAGTTTAGTAAAATATCACAAAGTGATTCCCGGGAGAGTTAGCAAATAAAATATGACAAAGTTAGGAGATATTAGAACAGCATTCTATAAATTTGGGGTAAAAAGGTAGGCTTTATTACTTAGGGAAAAATGAGAGGCAGAGAAGTAGAGAAGTTTAGTGAGAGATAATCTTGCAAATGCTAAGGAAGAAATGTTGACACCACATTTTGCAGCTCTTAAATTGTATTCACTTCAAGTGAACTTCATTCAAAATGGAAATGTTGAAATAATTTCAAAACAGCAAATTAAATGAATCCAACTGATATTCTGAACTACAAAGGGAACATTTATTTTTTTACAATGACACCATAACCCTGTATTTGTAGATCACAATTTTGAAATCGCACTGGGATATTAGTTGTAGATTATTATGTGTACTGTCTCCAATCTTACGTGCATTATTCTTAAACTTGGTTTTAAATTTGTGCACATGCTTGCAGTAGTTGTCAAGAGGAATGTTGTTTATGCACTCAATCTCCTTAATGTGTAATAGCAAACATCCCAAGGGATGCAAAATACTCGTGTTGGTTTAAAACTTAGTCTTTCAGAAGATTACAGGAAGGCTCTACATTGTACAGAGGTTTATAAAATCATGAGGGGCATAGATAAGGTGGATGGTCACAGTCTTTTGCTCAGGGTAGGGGACTCTAAAACTAGAGGGCATAGGTTTAAGGTGCGAGGGGAGATTTAAAGGAGACCTGAGGGTTACGATTTTCCACACAGAAGGTGAGAGTATATGGAATGAGCTGCCAGAGGAAGTGGTAGAGGTAGGTACAATTACAATGTTTGAAAGACATTTGAACAGGTTCATGGATCGGAAAAGTTTAGAGGGACATGGGCCAAATGCAGGCAAATGGGACTAAGTCAGGAAGGCATCTTGGCATGGACTAGTTGGGGTGAAGGACCTGTTTCTGTGATGTATACCTAAAGGTCGATCTTAACTTGCTAAAATTTAAGGTACTGGGGTAACAATGATCTCAAAACAGATAGATCAATCATGCCATTAAAATTATTCTCATGGCAAAAATTCAAAAGTACTGACCTCAAAATTATAAGAGTCTTCAGCATTTGTAATCTTATAGTCATGGACCTGAGACTTTGACCAATTTTATGACAGAGGCGTAAACAATGAATACAATAATTTAGTTCAAAGGAAAAGTCAGAAGGAACGATAATGTACCGGTATAAAGTGATTTGCTTTAGTTTTTCTAAAATATATGCACTTGAGTAATCACATAGATAAGTCACCACTTGTCACCATTTTATTTGTTCAGCTAATCTCTAGCTCTGTAACTGACAGTGAAATTTCACAGTCTGCTTTGGCTACTGCATCTGTGAAATACTGCTAAAATGTAGGCATTGCAACCACTTAGGGAAATACAGTTTTCACCATATTTGTGTGAGACACATCAGTTTCCATTCAGTGACATCTCACTAATACACAATGCCAACACACAAATAGATATACAAAGATAAAGACCATCACTCATGTCTACAAACCCTGGAAAACCTGGGACATATATCATGGGAACCATGCCTTGATCAATCAGCAAGGCAGTCATTTTCAGCCCTAGTTATAAATATTGATGATATTACATACACATCTGCTAAAATCCATGAAATGAAATCACGAAGGGAAACTTTGTTTACAAGCACTTTGTGCAACATTACCTTGACTTCAGCTGCCATCGGAAAAGGCAGTGAACACTAGGCAGTGTAATAAATGGTTTACAGACTTACCTTTACTTTGGGATCTCTGTTCCTTCATCTTGGCCCATAAATTCTTAATCCACATATTCCATATCAGATGTTGTCGATGGATTGCAGTGTTTTCTAAAATTTTATAAAAATGTCTGATATATTTTTATCTCTGTCCCAGTGACAGCCTTTTTAATTGTCCTCATTTCTTTAAATCTAACATTGCAGTATTTCTTTCTATCCAACTGAGTTGTGAATTATGCACATAATGATTGCACTGGAAAATTCAGTGTTATTAACATGAGATTCAGATGGTCTTAAGGAAGCGTTAATTGATTTAGAAATGACTTAAAATGAGGACAAAAAAAGTCTTGTTGTACATAACAGCAGTTAGATTGTAATGAATTATTCTCATGTAATCATTATAATCAAACCTATTTTAGAATCATTTTTGAGAGTATATCAATTTTTGTCAATTAGTGATGTTAACATATATTTACAATGTCCATAAAATGTAATTTCCCTATAACAGTGATTACATTTCAAGTACTTCACTGTCTGTGAAGCATATTGTGATATCCTGAACTGGACTGTAAACACAACATAGGCAAAAAAAAGATTTACAGGCATCTGAAGGCCCAGGTCCAGCTATAAACCTGTAAATATATGGTTGGTGGAATGACCATATGAAATCCAGCAATGGGCAGACAACCAGGAAGTGCATGGATTTTCCAGCAATATCAAAACCACCTACAATCTAAACACCCAAGGAGCAAACCTGCTGATTGCCAACAATACTGGAGAGCTTATGTGGTACAGAGTGGCAGTTAGTGCTCATTGGAAGGAGGATTTCAAAGGTCTGCATTGTCAAAACTCTGTCTTTGATGTGAGTGTTCTTGACTCTATCCCACAGCACACTATCCATCACAATCTTAGCATTATCTCCAATATGGTAAGGGTTTGAAAAGGCTATCCAATAGTTGATAAACAACAAGGCTTTTGGAGCAGATTAAGTCACTGATGAACACTAAAACCATCTTCAAGAAAGGAGACATGTCAGGTTGTAGTAATTATAGGATGGTCTCCCTGCTGCTTTCCATAGGAATCCTTCTCAACTACCTCCTCCTAATAGCCAAAGGTTCCTCTCACAGTCACAATTTTGAATCTGCCCATCAAGATGTACTGCGGACATGATCTTCTCTGCACAATAAATCCAAGAAAGATGCAGGAAGCAGCTCCAATCACAAGACATTTGCCAACTTCGCAAAAACCTTCAACCAAGAGGGAATAAGGAGAATGCTTCCAAAATTCAGATATTCTGAGAAACTCATTAATATGCTACTTCTGCCATGTGATGACATGAAAGCCGTAATGCTAATCAACGGGGCTACGACATACCCATCTTCACTGCAGACTGGAGTCAAACAAGGAAGGCTGTGTCATCGCACCAATCCTCTTCTCAATCTTTCTTGATGCAATACTCCAATTCATCTCCAAGCCTTCATCTGGAGTAAAGCTGGTCTACAGGACTTCGCTAACTGGCAGCAGCCAATAAAAAGAAGTTAGGGTTAAGCGGAGCGGCCATTTTGGAGCGTCCATCATTGTAGTAGGACAGCATTAGAGTGGGGAGCTGAGGCTTTGGCTCAAGAGGCTTCAGCGTGAAGAGGCTTCAGCGTGAAGAGGCAGAGTAAGTGGCTCAAGCTTGGAGAGTAAGAGCAGCTCTCTGGGGAAAAAGGCTTCAGGGAGAAGGCATAGGTAAGAACAGGTAAGGTTTTTATTTTATTTTGTTGTTATCATTGACTCAACTTTGGTTCAGGAGGCTACAGTAGGCAGGCGCCAAGGTGAGGTTCAAGTAAGGTCTTTGTTTTTCTCTTATTCCACAGCAGGCAGTCAAGGCAGTGGTACGCTCCTCTTGTAGGATATGGGAAATTGGGGAGACCTCCAGTGTCCCTGATGACTACACCTGTGAGAAGTGCATCCGGCTGCAGCTCCTTACTGACCGTGTTAGGGAACTGGAACTGGAGCTGGATGAACTCCGGATCATTTGGGAAACCGAAGAGAAGATGGACAGGAGTTACAGGGAGGCAGTCACACCTAGGCTGCAGGATGCAGGTAGCTGGATGACTGTCAGGAGAGGGAAAGGGGATAGGCAGTCAGTGCAGGGCACCCCTGTGGCCACTCCCCTCAATAACAAGTATACCGTTTTAGATACTGTTGGGGGGGAACAACCTACCAGGGGAAAGCCACAGTGGCGAGGTCTCTGGCACTGAGTCTGGCTGTGTGGCTCAGAAGGGAAGGTGGTGGGGGGGGGGGTGGGGGGGCATTGGGAAGAGGAGTGCAGTAGTGATGGGGGATTCACTGGTTTGGGGAACAAGTAGGAGACTCTGTGGACGAGAACACATGTGCCAGGGTCAGAGACACCTTGAATCAAGTCCACAGCATTTTTAAGGGGGAGGGTGAGTAGCTTAAGTCGTGATCCACAACGGTACCAATGACACAGGCAGGGTGACTGACAAGGTCCTGTAAAGTGAGTTCAGGGAGTCAGGTGCTAAGTTAAAAGAGAGGACCTCCAGGGTGGTGATCTCGGGATGGGGGGGGGTGGTTAAACGAAAGTTGCAGGGGGGTGGGAAAAGAGTGCCAGGGCAGCAAGTGGAGTGGCTGTGGGGAAAGTAGATGTTAAGCCTACAAGGAGAGCCTGGTGGGGCTCATGTTCTGAGATGCATCTATTTCAATATGAGGAGTATTGTAGGTAAGGCAGATGAACTTAGAGCATGGATTGGCATGTGGAATTATGATGTTGTGGCCATTAGTGAGATTTGGTTGCAGGAGGGGCAGGACTGGGAGCTCAATGTTCCAGGGTTCCGATGTTTTAGACATGATAGAGAGGGAGGTATTAAAGGGGGAGGGGTGGCATTACTCATCAGGGAAAATGTCACGGCAGTGCTCAGAGAGGACATACTGGACAGCTCGTCTGCTGAGGCAATATGGATGGAACTGAGGAATAAGAAAGGGATGATCACATTAATGGGACTATATTATAGACCTCCCAATAGACAGCAAGATTTAGAGGAACAAATTTGTAGAGAGATAGCAGACAGTTGCAAGAAAAATAAAGTTGTGATAATAGGTGATTTTAACTTTCCATATATTTACTGGGATTCCCATACTGTAAAGGGATTGGATGGGATAGAGTTTGTCAGATGTGTTCAGGAAAGTTTCCTCAATCAATATGTAGAGATCCCAACTAGAGAAAGCGCGATACTGGATCTCCTCTTAGAGAACAAGACAGAGCAGGTAACAGAAGTGTGCGTAGGAGAACACTTTGGTTCTAGGTATCATAATTCCATTGGTTTCAAGATAATTATGGAGAAGGATAGGACTCAGGTTGAAATTCTAAATTGGAGTAAGGCCAATTCTGATGGCATCAGAAGGGATCTGGCAGGCATGGATTGGGATAGGCTGTTCTCTGGCAAAGAGATGCTGGTAAGTGGGAGGCTTTCAAAAGTGAAATACTGAGAGGACAGAATCTGTACTTTCCTGTTTGAATAAAAGGCAGGGCTAACAGATTTAGGGAACCTTGTTATCGACGTATATTGAGGCCCAAGTAAAGAAAAAGGAGGCGCATATCAGGTATAGGCAGTTAGAATCAAATGTGCCACTTGAGGAGCATAAGAAATGCAAGAGAACACTTAAGAGAGAAATCAGGAAGGCAAAAAGAGGACATGAGGTTGCTCTGACAGACAGGGTGAAAGAGAATCCCAGGGGTTTCTATAGCTATATTAAGAGCAAAAGGGTAGCAAGGGACAAAATTGGTTCTCTTGAAGATCAGCATGGTCATCTATGCATAGAGCTGAGAGAGATGGGGTAGATCTTAAATGAATTTTTTGCATCCATATTTACTCTGGAGACAGATACAGGGACTATAGAACTGAGGCAAAACAGTAGCGAGGTCATGGACCATACCCGGATTACGGAAGAGGAGGTGCTGGCTGTCTCGAGGTGATTGAAGGTGGATAAATCCCCAGGGCCAGGCAAGGTGTCCCCTCGGACCTTGCAGGAAATTGCAGGGGCCCTGGAAGAGATATTTAAAATGACCTTAGCCACAGGTGAGGTGCCAGAAGTCTGGAGGACGTTGTTCAAGAAAGGCTCTAAGAATAAGCCAGGAAATTACAGGCCAGTGAGCCTGATGTCAGTCGTGGGTAAATTATTGGAAGGTATTCTAAGGGACAGGATATATGAGTATTTGGATAGACAGGGCCTGATTAGGGATAGTCAACATGGTTTTGTGCATGGTAGGTCATGTCTAACCAATCTTATAGAGTTCTTCAAGGAGGTTACCAAGAAGGATGACGAGGGAAAGGCAGTGGACGTTGTCTACATGGACTTCAGCAAGGCTTTTGACAAAGTCCCGCAGGGGAGGCTGCTCCAGAAGGTTAAGTTGCTGGCATTCAGGATGAGGTAGCCAATTGGATTCAACATTAGCTTAGCATGAGAAGCCAGAGAGTGGTAGTAAATGGTTGTCTCTCTGACCATAGGCCTGTGACTAGTAGTGTGCCACAGGGATCAGTGCTGGGTCCGTTGTTGTTTAGCATCTATATTAATGATTTAGATGATAATGTTGTAAACTGGATCAGCAAATTTGCGGATGACACCAAGACAGGAGGTGTAGTGGACAGCAAGGAAGGCTATCAAAGCTTGCAGCATGATCTTGACCAGCTAGGAACATGGGCTAAAAAATGGCAGATGGAATTTAATGCAAGCAAGTGTGAGATGTTGCACTGTGGGAGGACAAACCAGGGTAAGACTTATACAGTGAATGGTAGGGCTCTGAGGTGTGCGGTAGAATAGAGGGACCTGGGAATACAGATCCATGATTCCTTGAAGGTATTCACAGATTCACAGGTAGTTGGGTCATAAAGAGAGCTTTTGGCACTTTGGCCTTCATAAATCAGGGCATTGAGTACAGGAGCTGGGATGTTATGTTGAAGTTGTACAAGATGTTGGTGAGGCTGAATTTGGAGTGTTGTGTGCAGTTCTGGTCACCTACCTACAGAAAAGATATCAATAAGCTTGAAAAAGTGCAGAGAAAATTTACAAGGATGTTGCTGGGACTTGAGGACCTGAGTTATAGGGAAAGGTTGAATAGGTTGGGACTTTATTCTTTGGAGTGCAGGAGAATGAGGGGAGATCTTACAGAAGTATACAAAATTATAAGGGGTATAGATAGGGTGAATGCATACAGGCTTTTTCCCCTAAGGTTGGGTGAGACTAGAACTAGAGGACATAGGTTTAGGGTGAAAGGTGAAATATCCATAAGCAAGTTATCTTCGACCCCAAGGGACTGCCTAAGAAGAAGAGATCCTGTCATCAAAGGCAAAATACAAATGTTGGTCATTCTTTAGCTAATTCAGAATTGGATGGAATTAAAACTATGGCATACAAGAAATTAATTCAGAGACACAGGGCAACCATAGGCAACATCTTTAAAACCACCTGATTAGCAGTCCAAAGAGTAGTAATTAAATGAAAAGATGGAAAGAACTTTAAATGCGGGAAGTCTAAAGCAATATCAAAAAATGCTAGAAATACTGAACAGGTCAGCCAACATCTGTGGAAAACAGGCATATCATTTTAGAAAAGTACTTTCATTCAAATTGGAAAAAAATACAGATTAACAACATTGGAAGAAGTGCAGAACTACAGGATGGGAAAGCACATACAGAAGAGGAAGGAGAGAACTCCGACCTCAACAATCCCAAATTACTTAATGCACAAATGCAGATAATTATTATGCTTGAAGGGATGTTAAATAGGATAGAAAATAATTAAAGATATTTAAAAGATTCCAGAGAAAATGTCAACAGTTATCTTTTTTGCAACAGTGGTGAGGTAAGGATGTTTTTAAATGGAAACAGTAGAAGCTGACAGAGGATCAGAGTCCAGCTTGCTTTTTTTCCTATAATTTCTCTGTTCAATCCTTGGATGTCAATTGAAAGAAAGAAGATTTGTATTCCTATACTGATTTTCACATTCCTTTCAGGACATTACAGCCAATGAAGTATTTTTGAAGTGTAATGCAACAGGGATTCTTCAAGATAGTGGCATAGGATCTTTTATATCCACACGAAAGAGAAGAAAGTCTCAGTTTAATGTCTCAAGCAAAATTCACAGCAAAGCACTCTCTCAGTACAGTCCTGAGCTATCAGCCTAGACTTTTTGTGCTCAGATCTTGAATTCATAAAGCTTCTGACTCGGGTGAGAGTGCTACCAACTAAACCACAGCTATGGTAAATATTTATCTCTATTTGGGCAGCAAAGCACAAATACCATGCTGAATATATCTGAGTCAGCATTAGTTTTGGAGTCTTCCAACAGATATTATTATATATTAATGGGCAGCTGGCTGAAAATTGTGGAATGCAGTGATGTATCCACGTTTTATAACAGGAGGGTGACACTGGGTAAGAGGAAAGCGACCGTGACCCACTAACCCTTGCCTACAAAGGGAGTGAACCTCATCATCAGTGTGCAACTTAGCTAAGATATGGTTCCTGTGATATAGGAATGGATGCACATTATTCAGAGTCTTACTGTGGATCTTTATGGTTAGAGGTGCCCTGGGATCAATGGGCTGTTCCCAGGAACACATACCGGGACAAACATAAGTGTTGCTGGAAGATCATCAACTCGGTGAAAGACATACTTTAGCTTGCCCTAAACTTGATGGTCTTTCAGTATGACGAAATGTCCACGAGTAAATGCTGTTGCCTGGCATGCTCCAGGCTACAGGAATACATGCTGAGGGACGCACTGAAGCTTTGTACAGCCAATGCAAAGGGTTTGTGGGGAAGGAATGCGATCTAAGATCCTGCCACCACTGAGCACTGAGGGGCTGGATCCTGGGTAACACTTCAAGAGTGTATCGTTCAAAGAGGCCACGAGTGCCTTGTACATAGAATGCATTAAGCCGATGATGCTATGAATGTATTGTCTTGACAACACTATAGATGGATATAGGCTGGATGAAAGTATGAATGTAAAGAAAGCCACATACTGCTTTGTATTTCTTATACATATTTTTATGAATCAAGTTTTATCTTTGAAATAATAAAAAGAGTTTAGTAGAGTACCTTTCTTTTGCGGATGTTGAATGAAAATCTCATCCTCTTGTATGTTTCAGTGAACAAGTTGATGACGACTTGAAGTTCAGCTTCTGAACACGTGCAAACATAGAAACTGTCCACGGAGTGGGGTGACCCTGGCTCTTGAGTGGAGGTGACCTGGGTTGAACAGTTTCCAATTAGTCCTGCAGATTAATTCCACTCCAGCGGGAAGCTTGTTGGAGGCGAGGTGCAGCGCTGCAGTGAGAAAGAATCAGCCAGCTCTCAGAAAAGGTAGACAATGATGGTGCAATTCACCATAACCTTCAGTGCATCAAAACAGCCTTTAGCTGCATGAGGGAAATAACGTTTGAATATTATGGCCTCAAACCCAGCACAAAACATTTGTTTTACTAGGCAGGAGTTATTCCATCAGCATGGAAATTGCAGATGCTGGAAATCTGAAATAATGCTAGAAAACACTTAGCAGGTCAGGGAGCATCTGTTTAAAGAGCATCTGTTTAAAGAGAAACAGAGTTAATGTTTCAGTTTCAAGAGTCTGACAAAGGGTCTTGGATATGAAACATTGAATCCATTTCTCTTTCCACAGATGCTGTCTGCCCTGCTGAGTATTTTCAGCATTTTCTGTTTTTATTCCCAATAGTGACACCTTAATCAAATTAATTTGGCTCGCAGGCCTGACACCAGATTCTCAAAACATTTGCTCTCATCTGACCTCCGTCACAGTTCACTAAGCAAAGGAAAATATTCAAGAACATCCTCAAAATTTCCTTGAGAGAGTGCAACATTCCCTCTGTCTCCTGGGAATGGTTGGTTCATGTGCTGGAAGCATACAGAAGTACAGCATAAATGGCAGGAGTGCATCACCACTCAATATAGCCACTTGCCATCCATCATCCATCATTAAAGATCCCCACCATCTGGGCCATGCCATCTTCTCACAGCTACCATCGGGCAGGTGGTACAGAAGCCCTAAGTCTCACACCACCATGTTCAAGAACAGCTACTTCCCTTCAACCATTTGGTTCTTGAACCAACTGGCACAACCCCAATCACTACAGTTTAGCAACACGATGACCACTTTGTTCACTTCGCACTAAAATGGACTCTTTTTGTTCTCATTGTGTTCTTTCTTGTAAATATTGTGTATAAGTTATGTTTATTTAATGTTTTTATTGTGAATACTGCTTATATGATGCTATGTGCCTGTGATGCTGCTGCTAGTAAATTTTTCATTGCATCTGTGCACACATATACTTGTGCGTATTGCGTATAATAATAAGCTCGACTTTGACTTTGCCTGTCCTATCAACACCTCCTACCTCATTATACAGTAGAGTGTGTTATTCCCTCATTGGCCTCTTCAATCATCTTGGAACTCTCAGAATTCCAGTGGAAGCAAGTCATCCTCAATCCTGAAGGATTGCCTCATAAAAGAATATGTTCCATATCCCCAACCGCCAATGACTTCTTTAAAATGGCATATCTCCCTAACAACAGCTAACGTGACCGACCAGCTGAGTGTTAGTAGCTACTGTAAATTACTTCTTAGTGTACATTAATGGGCGAAATAATCCAAGGGGTGTTGATGGACGTGAGTGAGAAAACAGATTGCAGAAGTACAAGAAAATAAGGGGAATATGAATAATGGGATTGCTCTGCTGGGTGCTGGTATGCACCCGATGAGCCGAACGGTCCCCTTCTGTGTTATAATGTAATTATGTAACAGCCTTAAATCATCGCCACTGTACCAGTTAGTTAATAAGGTTTTTATGTTGTTACCTCAGTGGGAAGAACTAGTGAAGGCCTTTGAGCCTGGGCGCCACACAGGCAGAAGCTCAGGCTTAGGCTTGAGCCCGAGTTCGAGGCGCTGCCCCGGGGGAAGGGCAGGACTGGAGCCCGAGTTCGAGGCTCTGCCCCGGGGGAAGGGCAGGACTGGAGCCCGAGTTCGATGCTCTGCCCCGGGGGAAGGGCAGGACTGGAGCCCGAGTTCGATGCTCTGCCCCGGGGGAATGGCAGGACTCGAGTTCGAGGCGCTGCCCCGGGGGCAGGACACAAGCCCGTTCGAGGCGCTGCTCCGGGGGCATGGGGCAGGGCTCGTGACTGAGCTCGAGCCCAGGTTCGGGGCAAGGTTCGCGCTCGGGCTCGGGCTCTGCGCTGCTCGGACCCGCGTACAGACCGACTTCCGGCTGCTTACGGGTCAACTCACCCCGCGGCGGGCGGAACGACGGAAATCTGTCGGAGGTCGGTGGAAATGATCCGTGAATTCGCAGTGTAAGTGGCGTGCGGGCCTTCTCAGGCCGAATTCCCGCGTTAACTGAAGAGCTGCTGCCTCTGGGCTACCCTTCAGTTGGGCCCTGGCCTCGGCTGGATTATCGGCGCCTGGTAATCGAAGCGGCTTGACGGAGTGTAAACTGCTTTACACAAAAGCGCGTTGTCATTCCTTTTTACTATGAACTATTCGAGAAATATACACATTGCAGACTAAACTTGCACTGGGTAAATTTAATGTTGATACGCCAATGTTTACATTGGAGTTTTCATTCTTGCTTATTAGAGTCATGGAGACATACAGCATGGAAACGGGCCCTTCGGCCCAACTAGTCCATGCCGACCAAGATGTTTATCTCAGCTAGTTCTATTTGTTTGCGTCTGGCCCATATCCCTCTAGGCCTTTGCTATCCAGGTACCTGTCCAAACATCTTTTAAACATTGCAATTGTACCAGCCTCTAGAGCTTTGGCAGCTCGTTCTGCCACCCTGTGCATTAAGATGTTGCCCCCCAGGTCCCTTTTAAACCTTCCCCCTCTCAAATCTACGCCTTCTAGTTTTAGACTCTGCTACCCTGGGGAAAAGACTGTGGCCATCCACCTTCTCTACACCCCTCATTATTTTATGTACCTCTAAAAGATAAGCCCTTAACCACCTATGCTGTAGGGGGAGAAAGTCCCAGATTATCCAGCCTCTCCCTGTAACTCAAGCCCTCTGGTCCTCATAACATCCTTGTGAATTTTTTTTCTGTACCCCTTCCAGTTTAGTGAAAAGCTGCAGAAAATGCTGAACATTTCTTCACCACCTTGTCTACCTGTGTTGCCGCGTTAAGGGAACTCGTGTACCTGTACCCCTTGGTCTCTCTGTTCTGCAACACTCTCCAGGGCCCTACCATTTACTGTGTATGTCCTGTCCTGGTTTAACTGACCAAAATGCAACACCCTTCACTTGCCTGAGTTAAATTCCATTTGCAATTCTTTGGCCCACTTCTCAGTTCGTCTAGATTCTGTTGTAATTTTAGATAACCTTCTTCACTGTCCACCACAGCACCAACCTTGCTGTCATCTGCAAATATACCAACCATGCTAACAACATTGTCATCTAAATTGTTAATATAAATGACAAACAACAGTGGATCCAGCACTGATTCCTGCGACACACCACAGGTCACAAGCCTCCAATCTGAATAACAACCCTCCACTAACACTCTCTGTCTCCTTCCACTAAGCCAATTTTGTATCTAATTGGTTAGATCCTGTGAGATCTACCATTCCTGGCCTACCATGCAGGACCTTGTCAAAGGCCTTGCTAAAGTCCATGTAGACATCTTCTGCCATGTCCTTAAGTCATGGTTTCTTCTCTGTCCTGCTTTGTTGGCCAGGCAGCTCCTATCTGTGAACCTGATTTTTAAAAATCTGTTATGTGCAATGTGAATAAAACAAAACATTTTCATAGTCTTGCAGTTTTTTTCAGAATGGGATTTTCTTGCTCAGATTTCTGCATTCCCCCCATCCCAAGTTTGTTCCCCTCACTTGTCTTCTATATTTTTTGAAATAGTTAACATGAGATAATCATATCTGCACAGTGATCTATATATTTAGTGCTTTGTTCATTATGATATGAATTAGGAGCAGGAGGAAGCTACTCTAATTGTTAACTCTGCATTTCCTTCTACCCGCAGTAACCCTTCGCCCCATTACTTACCAAGCACCCTATCTATCTGTCTTAACAATATTCAAAGATTCTGCATCCACTGCTCATTGAGGTAGAGGGTTTCAAAAATTTACAACCCTCTGAGAAAAAAAGGTTTGTCTCATTTCTTGTTCAGATGGGCAACCTCTTATTTTTAAACAGTGATTCCAAGTTCTAGTTTCTTCCACAAGAGAGAACATCTTTATAATTCTCAGAATCTCCACTCTTTCACCCAAATCCTGTAATTTTCCCCTCGTATTTATTCAATTCTGTTTCGAATTTTATAGAATCTGCCTCCACCATCTATTACATGCAATACAGTTTAGATCACCATAATTCATTGTGTAACAATAAAAGTTTTTGGATGCATACTTTCCTAGCTGTTGCAATCTATTAAACTAATAATAGACAAGTTTTTGTTTGCTCCCCTATTTGTCTTCTGAAAAAAATATACAGCCTTTTAAAGACACGAGATTCTGCAGATGCTGGAATCTGGAGCAATACACACAAAATGCTGGAGGAACTCAGCAGGTCCGGCAGCATGTATGGAAGAAAATAAACAGTCGACGTTTTGGGTCGAGATCCTTCACCATGAAGGGTCTCAACCTGAAATGCCAACCGTCTATTCCCCCCACCCCCCCATTGATGCTGCCTGACCTGCTGAGTTCCTCCAGCATGTTGTGTGTATGGCTACAGGCTTCTAAACTTGCCCAGCCGCCTGTTCATATTATCCCACAGGTTTCTCTGCTGTTGTACCACTTATTTGTATTGGTTCTCCTCATTCTTCCTACAAATATGTAACAGTTGCTACTTTTCTACATTGCATTTCAAATGCCATGTGTCTATATCCTTGTGAAGTATTTTCCTATCCTCAAAATTGACATTTCAAGTTTTGTATCATCTGCAAACTTTGAAACTACAAAAGTACTGATCATTAGGGGAATCTACAACTATAGAGGACATTGATTTAAGGTGAGGGGGAAAGATTTAAAAGGAACCTGAGGGCAAATTTTTTCATACACAGGGTGGTGGAACATGTGTATATAGAGTGATACAAAATGGGTAGCTATAGAAAACAGATGTTTCTGACTTATGGAGAAATCGGCTTATGGACAGTTCTCAGGAATGGAAACCTGATGTAACCCAGGGACTGCCTGCATATGGAAAATAAAAGATTGGTGGTCCCAATACAGAACACTGAGGAATGCCATCCTGAAAAACATTCATTCAGCACTACTCTCCTTCCCCTCTCATAGTTTGGTGTCTATACAGCCATTATTCCTTTAACTCCATGCTTTCATTTTGCCAACATATTATGAAACGCCACATATGTAGCATCAACCACACTACTTTCATCCACATTCTCTTTTATTTCATCAGAAATACAAGTAATTGCAATACAATTTACCTTTTAATAATTGAAAACTTTTATTCATTTCCCTATATAAATGCATGCAAATTAACTGGATTATTAGCTCTAAAAGATAACTGAGCTCTGACATTGAGCTGGTTGCCATATTTATCCCTGTCCCCTTTTTAAAAAGGGATGTAGCATCAAAATAAAAAAGAGAATGCTGGACATACTCAGCAGGTCAGGCATCATATGTGGAGAGAGGAGCAGAATTAATATTTCAGGTCAATGATCCTTCAATATTATCATCTGCAGTTCTCTGGGTCTATGTATACAATGTTTAGCAATTTCCATTTTTTCCCCCATAGCCTAGAATGCATTTCATCCAGTTGGACTCTTTGGCTGTGAGACTGCCAATCTTTTTTGGTCATGCTCTTTGTCTATTTTTATCCTATCCAATATCACTACTGGCTCTTTCTTTACCACATTTTCCAGATCCTCTTTTCTAATCATGACCAATGTTAAATACTCTTTTAATATGCTTTCTCTGCCCTCTCCAGGAATATCTTTTAAATCTCCAATTGGTCGCACCTTTTATTATTTTGATGTTCTCTATTTATGCAATGATTCTGTTGATTTAAGGTATATCAATCTGGGTGTCTCTATTGTTACCCTATTTTTAAACTTCCCATAAGGCATCCTTGGTGACTGGCTGAATAAGTCATTTTGTGGGTGAGTCACATAAATCTGGAAGATGCTAGATTGGAGCTGATGAGTCAGTTAATCTCAGACAAGGTGACAGCTCATCACCAGAATTGACTCCTGTAAATCTGATTTTGGAATTGGAAAATCGCCAAAGTTCCTGCTTTTGTTTGTCCTCTGTGAACATTGAGTGACAGATTGTGCTGCCTCTGCAAAAGCCTTGAATTCTCACTACTCAGACTTGCAGAAAAGAAATGGCTGCTCAGGGGAGATTTAGAGCACTGAAATAGTACATTTAAGAACCAGTTAGTACCTTCAAGAAAAGAAATGAAAGAAACCAGCTATAAAGGAATAAAAAAAGGTTTTAGAAATATTTCATGCAGTCAATGGAAATCTAAATAATCTGTGTGTGTGTGTGTGTGTGTGTGTGTGTCAGAGAAAGTAAGCAGAACGAATTATATATTCAGTACCATTAGATGTAAACGCACCTAGAATTTTGTAGCTGTCCTTAGAAACAATCATTTTGTCTTGGAGTCTTTCTTAAGATCTAACATCAAGTTCTTTCATCAGCAAAAACTGACGCTTGATCAAAATCCAAAATGCCTTAAATAATGCAAATAAGATAATCGATATGTGGAATATTTAATGCCATTGTGTAGGAAAGGGAAGAAGGCGGCACCTGAAACAAAATCATAGTAGATTTATGACACAGAGGAGGCCATTTTCTCTTTCGTGTCTATGCCAGTTGAAAATAAGCTACCCAGCCTATCACACTTCCAGTGCTGGATCCGTTGTCTTGCAGATTGTGATCTTCAGGTTCCCATTCACATATAGAACATAGAATATTAAGCACAGTACAGGTCCTTTGGTCCACGATGTTGTGCCGACATTTTATCTTACTCTAAGATCTATATAATCCTTCCCTCCCACATAGCCCTCCATTTTTTGATCATTCTTGTGCCTATCTAAGAGTCTCTTAAATGTCCCTAATGTATTTGCCTCCAACACCTTTGCTGGCAGTGCGTTCCACGCACCCACCACTCTCTGTGTAAAAAACTTACCTCTGACATCCTCTTTTACTTTCCTCCAATCACTTTAAAATTATGCCCCCTCGTGTGAACCATTTTCACCCTGGGAAAAAGTCTTTGACTGTCCACTCAATCTATGCCTCTTATCATCTTGTACACCTTTATCAAGTCACCTGTCCTTCTTTACTCCAAAGAGGAAAGCCCTAGCTCGGTCAACCTATCCTCATAAGACATGCTCTCCAATCCAGGCAGCATCCTGGTAAATCACCTCTGCACCCTCTCTAACTCTTCCACATCCTTCCTATTATGAGGTGACCAGAACTGAACACAATACTCCAAGTGTGGTCTAACCAGAGTTTTATAGAGCTGCAACATTACCTCACGGCTCTTAAACTCCATACCCTGACTAATGAAGGCCAACACAACACATGCCTTCTTAACAACCCTATCAACCTGTGCGGCAACCTTGAGGGATCAATGGACGTGGACCCCAAGATCTTTCTGTTCCTCCACACTGCTAAGAGTCCTGCCATTAACCTTGTATACTGCCTTCAAATTCAATCTTTCAAAGTGTATCACTTCACACTTTTCTGAGTTGAACTCCATCTGCCACTTCTCAGCCCAGGTCTGCATTCCATCAATGTCCTGTTGTAACCTACAGCAACCTTCTACACTATCCACAACATCATCAACCTTCATGTCATCTGCAGACTTACTAACCCATCCTTCCACATCCTCATCCAAGTGATTTATAAAAATCACAAAGAGCAGGGGTCCCAGAACAGATTCCTGCGGAACACCACTGGTCACTGACCTCCAGGCAGAATACGCTCCATCTACAATCACGCTCTGTCTTTATGGGCGAGCCAATTCTGAATCCACACAGCCAAGTTCCCCTGGATCCCATGCCTCCTGACTTTCTGAATAAGCCTTCCATGAGGAAGCTTATCGAACGTCTTACTAAAATCCATGTACACCACATCCACTGCTCTACCTTCATCAATGTGCTTTGTCACATTCTCAAAGAATTCAGTCAGGCTCACGAGGCACAACCCACCCCTCACAAAGCTGTGCTGACTGTCCCTAATCAACCTATGCTTCGCCAAATGCCCATAAATCCCGTCTCTAAGAATCTTCTCCAGTAATTTGCCCACCACTGAAGTAAGATTCACTGGCATGTAATTCTCAGGGTTACCCCTACTCCCTTTCTTGAATAACTTAAAAGTAATGAGGGTTTCTGCCTCTGCCACTCAGACAGAGTTCCAGAGCTCTCCCACACAATCCTCATCTACTCTTTAATCCTTCCACCAATTATATTAAATCTAGGCCTTCTGGTTTTTTACCTCACTGCTAAGGGAAATAGGTTTTTGTTATTTGCTCTATTTAGGTTCCTTATAATTTTATATGATTTTCTCCCTTCAGCCTTCATCGTTCTGAACAAATAAACATCTCTAACTTATCCAATTTTTCCTCACAGCCACAATTTTCCAGTCCTAGCAACATCTTTGTAAACCTCTTTCGCACTCTTTCCAATGCAATCACATATTTTGTGTAATGTGGTGACCAGACCTGTATGCAGTATTCAAGCAGTAATGTTATTGGAGTTGTATATTGTTCTAGTTTAACCTGTCTGCACTTATATTCTATGCTTCATCTAATAAAGGAAAACATCACACATGCCTTTTTAATCATCTTATTGACCTAACCTTCCACCTTCAAGGACTTGGTGACATCCACTCCAAGGTCCCTCTGTTCCTCCACATCACTCAATATCCTCTTACTTATTGTATATTTTATCCCCTTGATACATCTCCCCAAATACATTAGCTCACATTTCTGTATATTAAGTTCCATTTGCAATTTTTCTGCCCAACTGACCCAGACCACCTGTGTCTTCCTGCAGTATAAATTTTCCCCCTTCACTGTTAACCACATGGCCATTTTTTGTATTACCTTGCAACTCCTTTATCATGCCTTTGGCATCTAAGTTTATGTCATTAATATATATAACAAAAAAAGAATTGAACTGAGGACTGTGCCCTGTAGAAGTCCACTGGTAACAGCCTTCCAGTCATAATTACACCATCAACATTTGGTTCCTGCCACTTAGGTGATTTTGGAATAGCCTGCCATATGGGTGAGAAGTTCACCTCTTGTTGCAAATGGGATAAGTCATTTTTGACATTGACCATCATTACATCCACCCTCCTTACTGCTAACAATTTACTGCAGATTAATTGCAATATGGATCCATCCTGGCTGGTTAAATGGTCAAACTAAATTAAAGCCTCCTTTAATCCCAGAAGGCTGGACTGGGTTTAAAGGCAGGCTCTGCTGAAAAATCTATAGTTCCCTAATACTTTTAATACTTTATGCATCCAGACACAAACCATTTGCGATATAGATCAAGAATTTTGACTGTGAAATAGTAACTCAGTCTAAACTTCCTGTAAGTTTTTCTATCAGGACATATTTCTGGTATATTTAGTTCGTCTGGAACATAAACATAAGAAATAGAAGCAGGACCCTGTCATTCAGTCCCTTGTGCCTGCTCTGTCATTCTAAAGATCATGGCTGATCTTCTACCTCAGTGCCACTTTCCTACACTAACTCCATATCTCTTCATTCCCTCTACATATAAAAATCTATCAATCCTTTTTTAAAAACTGTAGTGTTTTGCTCGATTTGGAAATCATTTCCAAGGCCAGCTCTCTTATTGTTCTTTTTAATGATGAAAAACAATTTTTGGTATTATTTGTTAATTATGTATAGATTTCTTATCAACTAGAATCTTACAGTTTCTCAAAGAGTGATGAAACAGTGGTCCATCCTCTTACCGGCAAAGACCAAAAAGCTAGTCAGGTGAATGAGTTAAAGGGAAATAAAAGTAAAGGCAATGGACAAAAGTCTGTATAAAAAGAAATATAGCTACCTGCAGATTTTGTATAGTTGTAATTCTAATATGTTACTGGGATACTTTCTTGAAAAACTGTAATTTCATTGTTGAATTAAAAATATATATATTTACTAGTTCTTTTCTATCTGTTGCTAGGTATAGGTGGGTTGCAGGTCGATTTGGTTCAGGATCTAGGCCAAATGCCAGCTTCATATTTAAAGAATGTCTGAAAATACAGCAGGAAACATGCAATAGCTATAAAAGAAGACAACCCTATTATGCTCCTGATGAGAGAAGATTATGGACAGCCAACACCTGTTTCAAAACACATATTCTTGGGAAAAGAATTCTGTGGACGAAGTTACTTTCCTCCCCTGATAATTTAATGTTCAATAATTTGGTAAGAACTTATGTTACAAAAGCATATCCTGTTTTAAATGGGAAACTTCATCCAATTCATCAACATGTCTTTGAATCGAATTTACAAAACAGTATGATCCACAGTAAAAGGTAAGGCTATGTTTTGTTAAATAGGCATTTTATTGAAACTGTCAAAAGATGTTCCGTGGGTGAATCCATCAACATAAGATTATGACATTGAGCTATATATCAGTATCTCTAGCTTGTTCCTTAAAGGATGCCAAGTTAGCTCATCACAACTAAGTCAACAGTTGCCAGCCTTCACTTGGTTTTGCATTTCTTGGTGAGAGATTTAAAAAGTTATCCTTGTTGCTCCTGACCTTCACACATTAAATTCTGCTGGAGTGAAATGATCTGAAAGCAAAAAAACTGCAGATGCAGGAATCCGAAATAAAGACCGTAAATGCTGGAAATATTTAGTAGGTCCGACAGTATTTTTGGAGAGAGAAAACTGGATGAAAAAGATTGCCCAAGCCAGTGCTCTTTTCCTCTCAGTCCCCCTTTACTCTTCAAGTCTAATATGCAGTTATTGCGCGTCACACTATGTAAAATCATTAACACTTAAAGTACCTATCATAAATCTATGTTCTCGATTAACAGGTGCCACAGAAACATAATAAATATATGCAAGCTATGTATTCTGAATGTAATATATAACTAGCATGTCTCCCTTGGTTCTTCATGGGCAGATTAAGAATTAATAAGATTAGGAGGGTTATACAAGATAAATAATACTACTTATGACATTGACTCACATAAACTACCTCTCAAATTTAATTTCTAATTGACATTATCCTAATGGTACAATATCTAATTGGTAAAGGAAGTTTTTTTTGTGAAACTGGAAACAATGGTAGACAAATAGAAATAAGGTATTAGAGGTAGATGTAAGGTATTTCATTGGCTTTTAGAGGCCTCTAGCCAAGATTTATCTCTGTTGAAACTTCTCCCCCTTCAAACAGTGCCTTCTGCATATTTGTAAAATAGGTAGCATTGGTGGCATATTCTTGATAAGGTTTTTGTGGGTGGGATGTGGGGGGAATTACACTTAGGGCAAACTCACTTAATGCGGGTTGAGGTACTGTGAAGTTTCATTTTACATGACTTCTGCACCTACATAGTATATAAAGGCCTTCTTGACCCTTGTGTCATTTTGTTTCTCCTAGCAGTAAACAGTTAATCGTCATTGTCATGATTTAAGAAAAGTTGCATTCTTCCATTCTTCTCACTCTTTATCTGTCCCCGCCATTCATCATTACCAAATTTTAATCAGAAACAAACTGAGTAAAAGTGATGGCCTCTGCTACTGCAGGCTAATATTTGAAAAACCTTAATGCATTACCCAGACAGCAATTATCATTCCCTTGAAAGCATGATATCAATTTCTGTGGCTTTTGTCTGAATTTTTTTGCCTACAACAAGGAGGGTTCATTTATTTCAGAGATTGTTCCCTGTCCACATCAGAGTCAATGTCACAAATTCACATCCGTGTCCATAATTTTTTAAGATGTTCTGTTAAGCTAGCTAAGGTAATAAGTCAGGTCTATGAAAAGTTAATGCCATATTTTCCACCTCTATTCCGAGGACTTCTCTGAAGAACTAGAGACCTTTTTAATATGTCTTTAAGGTATGATGGACATTCTTACAAAGAAGGTAACTGTAGTTCAGTGATGGCACACTCACTTGTGAGTCAGAAGGATCCAGGTTCAAGTTCCAATTCAAAGACCTGAAGATAAAAGTCTCGATTGACACTCCAGTGTAATACTCAGGGAAGTGATCACGCAGATGAAAATTGCCATTTTTAAAGATAAAGAAAGTTGAGAAGCATGCAGTTTTGGTTATGCTGTCTTTTGGTTGAGTCAATAAATGGAAGCCCTGTAACACTATTTAAAAGAAGAACAAGTGAGATATCCCCAGTGACCTGACCAATATCTGTCCCTCACTCGATATTACTAAAAGTATGTTATCAGGTCTTAGCTTCATTGTTGATGTCGGGGGCTTGCTGTGCATAAGTTAAGTGTTGCCTTTCTTATATTACAACAGTGACTACACTGCAAGAGTGCTGCAATGGCTGTTGAGTACTTTTAGGATGTCCTGAAGGCGTCATAAAAGCACCATAAAATGCAAGTCTTTCATTCGTTAGGAAAAGCTATTGGATCTTTTCCTCCATTAGCCATTAGAGGTAGCCTGTGAATAATAATCTCTTGATCAGTTTCGCATTCTGAATTGCAAACTCAGTTCATAAACATAAAACCTGTGCTTCTTTACCATTATAAACAAAAGTACTAATCTCTGAAGAAAGAAACTGGTCTAGGGACAGGAAAGGTATAGTAAATATGTTTTCTTCTTGTTAAATAAGAAAACAATACTTTGTTGAACTGGTAGTTCTGACTATTGAAATTGAACTAGGTAAAAATATGCTTTGAAATCAGGCTTGTGTATTTCACAAGCTCGTTATGCAGTCTTGAAACAATCTGTCTTCCTACCAAACGTGACTATTTTCATTTTGGATGAGCTTATGACACTAATTTTTTTCATGAACCACGCATTTTTATTTAGACTTCATCTAGTTTATCTTTTGGTGCTTGGAGTTTCCATTTTCCATCAGGAGTCTAGTTTCTACTGATCTTATGTTCTCCCAGATGGTCATAAGTAGAGTCTTAATAGCAAAATCCAGGTTAATGTTCCAGTGCAGAACTTGGGAAAGATGCCATAAGCTGATGAAGCATTAAACTCTAAGGATGACAATTTGTCTTCCATAGCACTGTTTGGAAGAAGAGTGAAGAGATTTCCCAGTGTCAACTAATATTTATCACTCAACCTGCATCACTAGATTATCTATCCATTATCACATAGGGTATGTAGAATCTCATTTTACATCATTGGGCTGCAATATTTCCAATATTACCACAGCATTACAAACATAATTTGATTTTGGGGTGACCCAAGGTCATCATAGATGCTATATAAATTCAATTCTTTTATTTTGCTTCTGTATATAGGAACAGGGTTGAGTTTTGAACAGGATTGAGTTTCCATCAGTAGCTGGGCTGAGAGATCCAGAATCACTGGGAAAAGATTTCCTTAGTTTGAGAAGTACTCAAGAGGGAAGACCTGTGATTTATGGCAGATCTTGAGATTGAAGATTGGTAGAAGGGGGAATTTCAGAACATGGGATACCAGGGAAAATTCTTAAGGTCTCGGAACAATAGAAATGATTACAGGATTAGGGAGCAATGGAAGTGTGATTGCAAGTTCATGAGCACTGAAAAGAAGATTGCAAGATGTTGGAATGTTAAATGGAACTATCTGAAGTATGATCAGGATCAAATAGCTCATTGGTTTCTTTTAAGCTGTAAGTTGTTTTCACATGTGAGGATTCCCACTATCATTTTAACATCTGCTGGTCTCCTTCTTTATTTTTATTTAAACATTTTAGCATAAATTTTCTGCTTGTTGAAATTAATTGACATAATTTTTTAGCTGGGTTTGTTCAAGTTTATGATATTCATTTTCAGCATTGGTGGATTTGCTAAATTGCAGTCTTTATAAGCTAATATTTACATTAGTTAAATCATATATTACAACTCATAGGTTCATCATTTATATAATTGGACTGCAAATGTGAAATATTGTTCAGCCTTAAAAATAATGCAGGAGATTAAAAAAATCAAATACATGACTCCAAAATTAGTGTTTAACATAAATATCTATTCTTTACAATAACAATAATTTCCTTTTTCAATATTAAAAACAAAGTGTTGCTACTACAATATTTATATTGCTAACTCTCAGCTGATTTCTGCTTTAAATTTTGTGTGGATTTACTAGAAAACAATAATATATTTATATAAATACAACACTTGCTTCACCTATGCATTTTTCATGCTGTTCATGACAATATTCGAAGATGGCTGGGATTATATGATGACTCTAATAGAGATCATTGGGTGATGAAATGGATCAGGAACTTTTACTGGCTTTCACTTCACTTATACAAGGATATCAAAGCCAATATTGGGACCAGTAAGGTTGTGATTAACTAATTGAGAACGTATTGTTACGGACTCAGTGAAAGTCCCTTTAAGATAGAGAGTGTGTGTGTATGTGTGTGTGGGGCGTGCTTACGTCAATAGAAGATAAAGGACGTAATGACGTTGTTGAAGAAGAAGAAGAAGAAAGAGAGAGAGAGAAGGGAGAGAGACACCAGCCTGCTTGTTTTTCTCTATCGATGGATGAGAAACAATAACTGTGTTTACCACTGAAATCCATGTATGGAAGTTGGAAGTAATCCGGTGGAGTTCACTTTGTTGCTGACCTGTAGAAGGAAACAGGTATTTGTATGTGGACGACCACGGTTCGGATGCTTTTCGGGGTGAGGAAGTCACTACCGAGTAAACACTGAAGTGTCGTTTGGGTTCCATCGTGGAACATTTGGATTTCGTATGTACTCTCTCTATGTTTTTCTACATCTACATCTTATCTTCAGACAACGGTGGTTGTTGAAGAAGCCCTTGCTCATGTTTCACCTTATGGCTTGCGGAACTGAACTTTAAGAACCATTCCGGAACTGGGAGTTTTGGACTTTGTCACACACACACACGAAGAGTTTAGTTTTGGGGTTAACGTTCGAGGTTTAACATTTTTGAATTCTAACATACTAACATTTTTACTTTTATTTTACGTATTATCATAAGTAGTGATTAATAAAATAGTTTTTAACACTAAATCATGCTCAGTGTGTTTCTTTTGTTGCTGGTTCGTGACAAAATTTTTCGCCACCTCCCACCTAAAAAAAAAATTTTCCCAAGAAAATTTTAACCGCGCATAGAGTTAGTAATGTTAATAATTATCATGCTACACAACTACAGACTATCAGATTAGTACAGATACATGTTTCCCATTTAACATCGGGAAAGACAATCAGCAATCACATTATCTTTGCCTTTAATGTGAGTTATCATGAGATCAAACTCTTGCAAAATTAAACTCCAGTTTAACAGCCTTCTGTTCTTGTTTTTGACTCGGCTCAGAAACACCAATGGGTTATGATCTGTATACACAGTCAATGGTTTCTGAGCGGTGCAAACATATACACTGAAATGTTGCAAGGCTAAAACAAGCGACAGTAATTCTTTCTCTATGGTGGAATAATTCTTTTGATGCTCATTAAATTTCTTTGAAAAGTAAGCTACAGGATGGTCAATATCATCAAGGTCACCCTTCTGCAACAACACAGCTCCTGCAGCTTCATCACTGGCATCTACTGCTAATGAAAATGGCTTTTCAAAGTCAGGTGTTCTGAGCACAGGATGGTAGCATAAAATGGCTTTCAGCTTCTCAAATGCTTCTTGACAAGAATCTGTCCAAACAAACTTTACTCCCTTCTTCTGAAGATTAGTTAGGGGAAGAGCAATATCAGCAAAATTTTTACAAAATTTTCGATAATATCCAACCATTCCCAAAAATCTTCTAACAGTCCTCGTACCTGTGGGAATAGGGAACTCAGATATTGCTTGAACTTTTGCCTGAACAGGAGCTTGCTTGCCTTGACCTACAACATAACCAAGATACGTCACAGTGGCATGGCCAAATTCACTTTTAGCCAAGTTAACTGTAAGGTTAGCCTTGGAAAGTCTTTCAAACAACCTTTCTAATGCAGAGATGTGATCCTCCCATGTATCATTCCCAGTCACTAAGTCGTCAATGTAGGCATCTGTATGTTTTAACCCATGAATCACTGAATTAATCATTCTTTGAAATGTTGCCGGAGCATTTTTCATTCCAAATGGCAAAACATTGTATTCATACAATCCAGAAGGGGTTACAAAGGCTGAAATCTCCCTTCCTCTATCTGTTAATGGAACACACCAGTACCCTTTTAATAAGTCAATCTTTGTAAGAAATTTTGCCTTTCCCACTCTGTCTATGCAATCATCCACTCTAGGAATAGGGTAAGCATCTGACTTTGTTACAGCATTCACTTTCCTGTAATCTGTGCAAAATCTAACAGTTCCATCAGGTTTAGGTACAATAACACAGGGCGAACTCCAATTTGAAGTAGAATGTCTAATAATATCATTTTCCAACATGTACTTTATTTCCTGATCAACAAGTTTACTTTTTTCCACACTCATTCGATATGGGTGTTGTTTGATTGGTTTTGCATCCCCAACATCAACATCATGGGTAATTATCGATGTTCTGTTTGGAACATCTGGGAACAGATTTTTAAATTTTAAAATTAATTCTCTCATCTGTTGTTTTTGTGAAACTTGTAAATGGTCCAACTTCGTTTCAAGGTTCTCCAGGATATTTTGGTTTTTCAGTTTCGATGGAACAATATTTGGTCTAAATTGGCCTTCCTCAACATCAACATCAGGCATTCTAGAAACAACCTTTTCACCATCCACCAAGGCCACAACTGAATCCCTCTCATAATAAGGTTTTAGCATGTTTACATGACAGAGTTGTGTTTTCTTGCGTCTATCTGGTGTTTTGATTATATATGTTAGATCAGTCACTCGAGATTCAATAACATAGGGTCCAGAAAAACGAGCTTGCAAGGGATTATTTTGGCTAGGGAAAAATACCAACACCTTTTGCCCCACTGCGAATGTTCTAGGCCGAGCACGTCTATCAAAATATGTCTTCATTCTTATCTGGCTTGTTTTCAAATTCTCTCTCGCTAGCTGGCAGACTCTCTCCAACCGAGTTTTAAATTTTTGGACATAGTCCAACAGACTCAAGTGAACTTCCTCATTAACCCATTGCTCTCTTAACAACTCCAAAGGTCCTCTCACCCTATGTCCAAACACAAGCTCAAACGGACTAAATCCTATTGACTCCTGGATCGATTCTCTAATGGCAAACAAAAGTAAATGGATACCTTCGTCCCAATCCTTGGTGTTTTCAAAGCAATAAGTCTTCAGCATATTTTTGAGAGTAGAATGAAATCTCTCCAGAGCTCCTTGAGATTCTGGGTGATATGCAGATGATACAATCTGCTTTGCTCCCAGCTCATAGACTATTTGTTGAAAAATTTTTGACATAAAATTACTACCTTGATCAGATTGGATTTCTTTTGGCAAACCAAACAAGGTAAAAAATTTTACAAGAGCCTTTGACACCGTCTTGGCCTTAATATTTCTAAGGGGTATTGCCTCTGGAAATCTAGAAGTGGCACACATGATGGTTAACAAATACTGATTTCCAGTCTTAGACTTTGGTAATGGACCAACACAGTCCACAATCACCTTCGAAAAGGGTTCACCAAAAGCAGGAATTGGTTTCAAAGGAGCCACAGGGGGTTTTTGATTTGGTTTACCTACCATCTGACATGTGTGGCAGGTTCGACAAAACATCACCACATCTTTTCTCAAACCAGGCCAATAGAATTGTTTCAAGATCTTCCCTACAGTTTTATTCACACCAAAATGACCACCCAAAGGCATACTATGGGCCAGGTTTAAAATCTCATCCCTATAAACTTTTGGAACAACAACCTGATGAATAACTTCCCATTCCTCAGTAACAGGAACATGAGGAGGTCTCCATTTCCTCATTAACACTCCATTTTTGACATAGTATCCAGTTGGCACCTTTTCAATCTCCTCACATGAGAGTGCTTTTTCTTTCAATTCTGTCAACTCAGGGTCCTTTGTCTGTTCCACCATAAAATCCTTCCTTGACAAAGACAAATCTTTAAATTCAGGCTCACTATAAGGATGTTGATCCTCCAGTGAAGACAGAAAAGTCTCAGATAAGGCATCAAAATTTTCTTCCTGTTTAGGACTGTCACAAGGAACTACATCAGACTGCATCGGACTGTCTGTCTTGGCTAATTCTCTAGCTCTAGCTCGAGTCACCGCACATGATGGGTAAACATCTGAATCATCCTCAGACTCATCAATCCTTGGTTTGGTTGTTAACCGTACCACAGGATCACTTTCTCCATTTGCAAGGTCATTTCCCAATAACAAAGAAACTCCTTCCACTGGCAAATTAGGTCTTATCCCTATCTCGACTGGTCCTTCTACGAACTTTGACTTTAAAATCACCCTGTGAAAAGGGACAGACATGGTCTCACCTGTAACGCCTCGTACTAGATTTACTTCACCAGTGTCACTTTCTTCACCAAAATTTAAAACACTGTCCAGCAAGAGAGATTGACTAGCCCCAGTATCTCTAAGAATTTTCACTGGCACCTGGGGTGACTCATCATTCAGTGAAACAAAACCCTCTGATACATACGAACGGAATTCTTTTCTCACCTCCTCCAACTTTTCCGCTTTTCCCTCTTGCAAGGACTGATCTTTAACAGCATCTCCTGAACCTTTTTGATTTTTAATTGCCTGAAAGCAAGCATTGGGCCCAGCTTCCTTCTTTTTCTTCAAAAGGGCACAATTAGATATCACGTGGCCAGGTTTCCTACAGTAATAACAAGTACGCTCAACAGGTTTCTCCAGCCCTGGCTTCTTTACATCTTTTCCTTTTTGATTACCTCCCAATTTAATCTCCGGTTTACCTGGATTGTCTTTGTAACTCTTTTGAAAGGTTTTAGGTTGTCCCCATTTGGATTTATGGGTTAAAGCATAATCATCTGCCAACCTAGCAGTTTCTTGTAGTTTCCACTGCCTTTTCATTTAAATATGTTGTTAATTCAGCTGGAACACATCTTTTAAAGTCTTCCACCAGTATCAATTCTGTCAATTTATCATAATCCCCATCTACATTTTTAGCCAGGCACCATCGTTCAAAACATATTCTCTTTCCATTGGCAAATTCCATATAAGTCTGATCTGCAGATTTCCTCAAGTCTCTGAATTTTTGTCTATAAGCCTCAGGGACCAATTCATAGGCCTTCAAAATAGCTTGTTTTACCTTGGTATAATCAGCTGCATCCTCAACAGACAAAGCAGAATAAGCTTTTTGAGCTTTACCTTTAATCACACTCTGTACCATAAGAGCCCATCCTTTCCTTGGCCAGTTTGAACTCACAGCAACCTTTTCAAAATGTTGGAAATACTGATCAACCTGATCTTCTTCAAACGGAGGGACTAATCGAACCTCCCTGCTGGCTGAAAAACCATCATCAGAATCAGATTCCGAACTCCTACGCTTCATTTGTAACTCATGCTGCCTCTGTTTCTCCTTCTCCTCACTATCCAGCTCCATCCTCTTCAATTCCATCTGCTTCATTGCTAGATCAGCCTCTATCTTCATCTGAGTTAGCTTTTGTTCAGCCTCTAATCTCTTTTCCTCTCGTTCAGCTTCTATCTTTAACTGGGTTTGTTCTCGTTCAGCCTCTAATCTCTTTTGTTCTCGTTCAGCCTCTATCTTTGCCAGCTGCACCTGTGCCTCAGAAATTGCTATTTCACTGCCAGGAAACTGTTTTAACACTTCCTTCTCAAACACCTTCTTTTCCACATAATGGCCAGCTATCAATCTCTGAATATCTGCCTTTCTCATAGACTGCTTTACTTCTGTAAGGTTTAGCCTTGTAGCAATCTTTATCAGATCATCCTTTTTCGCCACCTCCAATCCCTTTTGGGTTGGTGACTCCAAAAATGCCTTAATATCCATTGCTGCTGGTTTCCACACACACAAGCCAATTAAAAAGAATTTATCAGACCTCCCTCAAAAATCTTTGGATTGAATCTCGAACAAATTTCGTCAATCTGGGGTACAATCCCAGACGACACTCGTTAACCTTGGGAACTATCCCGGACGAGCCCCCAATTTTGTCACGAACCAGCAACAAAAGAAACACACTGAGCATGATTTAGTGTTAAAAACTATTTTATTAATCACTACTTATGATAATACGTAAAATAAAAGTAAAAATGTTAGTATGTTAGAATTCAAAAATGTTAAACCTCGAACGTTAACCCCAAAACTAAACTCTTCGTGTGTGTGTGTGTGACAAAGTCCAAAACTCCCAGTTCCGGAATGGTTCTTAAAGTTCAGTTCCGCAAGCCATAAGGTGAAACATGAGCAAGGGCTTCTTCAACAACCACCGTTGTCTGAAGATAAGATGTAGATGTAGAAAAACATAGAGAGAGTACATACGAAATCCAAATGTTCCACGATGGAACCCAAACGACACTTCAGTGTTTACTCGGTAGTGACTTCCTCACCCCGAAAAGCATCCGAACCGTGGTCGTCCACATACAAATACCTGTTTCCTTCTACAGGTCAGCAACAAAGTGAACTCCACCGGATTACTTCCAACTTCCATACATGGATTTCAGTGGTAAACACAGTTATTGTTTCTCATCCATCGATAGAGAAAAACAAGCAGGCTGGTGTCTCTCTCCCTTCTCTCTCTCTCTTTCTTCTTCTTCTTCTTCAACAACGTCATTACGTCCTTTATCTTCTATTGACGTAAGCACGCCCCACACACACATACACACACACTCTCTATCTTAAAGGGACTTTCACTGAGTCCGTAACAGTATGTAGACCAAATCTGAGATCACCTAGCCTGTCTCATTCTACTATTTGGGGTCAAAACATAGCCATTGGGTGACTCAAAAAGATTAATTTGTAATGAATGATTTTTTGAATTGTTTTTCTAATATTTCATAGTTCTAACCCTATTTCTATTTCATTTATTTTCCTCTTTTATCTCTACTTTTCCATGATTGAGTTCAGTGGATGCCTGAAGGTCTCCAGAACTTGAAAAAAGTGTCTATTATTTGCTTAGTCATTTAAATAGTGATTGTGGCAAGTTATTTAACCTTGTGGATGTTGTGGTTGGACACAATTTTAGCCCTCCTGATATTAAATGACTTTATCTAGAAAGTGGAAAAAAATCTAGATGGGAACCCAGGCCAATCATTCTTTCCTGTTCCATATCCCCACAATTTTCTTTGCACTTCTATTCTGATGTGGGATACTTTGTATCAATAGTATGCTTGTTGAAACAGGTATTTGGAGCTGATGAAACAGGTACAGAAAGGTGGAGATGAAAAAGCGATCCTGAGGCACACCCAGAGGAATAAAAAACTGTTGGTCCGAGAACGTTTACGGTTGCTTCTGGACACAGAGGAGATCCTGGAACTGTCTCCTTTTGCTGGAATGGGAATGCCATATGGAGATATTCCTGCTGCAGGCTGCATAACTGGTATTAATATTTAGGTCTAATTTTTATAAAGGAGCATTATAGAAGTCTGAAAGCCATTTTTATCTTGGATTATAAAATAACATTATTTTCTCCACCACTAATTACTGGCATTCTTGCTTTCTGGTAATGTCAAAAACCTATTTCTACCATTCTACAAAAATTCATTTGTATTAATGGTACAGTATTTATGTTATATTGATTTTGAGAAATAGTATTTACCCTTTCAGATATATATTGATTAACGCCAACCAACCACTGAATCTAAAAGGATGAATTTCTTAAAGTTTCACTTTTAAACTCTGAACCGTGTTGCCTTTAGGCCTTCATTTGCCATAATACTACTGCATCTGTCAACACTTTCCTCACTTTCACCCATGTTGTTCTTGTTGCAGTGATGTTGGTTCATTTGCCCTGGCCCTGAACCCATGCATTTCTCCATTTTCTTTTGTGTCTCTATTTATCCTTTCTTTGAGCTCATGAAACTCATCTTTGCTCCCTTATCCTGATTCCCTTAAAACTACAGATCACCTAATGTCTTTTCCTATTCAAAAATGGTTCCTACATTGTTGGTTCAATCCCACAACCTTTCCAAACTGCCACTTTCACTCCCACACTGCAAATAGTCTGCCTTGATACCCTTTGTCCTTACAATCTAACATCTCTTTGCCCACCCTTTCCTTTCCAAAGGCCTTAAATGTATTGTCTCAGTCACAGAGAAATATTCTAAAGAATTACTTATATTTAAAATGTACCTTTCCTAACTTCAAGATATTCCAAAACATTTCAAGGCCAATTAACCACTGTGGATCAGTAAAATAGGAAACCTCCACGGTCCACTGTCTTCCTTTCTTGACCTCTCTGCAGCCACTGACAACTTTGATCACATTATCATTTTTCAATGCCTTCCCTATGATGTCCAGGTCAGTAGGAACCATCCTTCTCTAGCTTTAAATCAAAGACAAGATATTTCCAGCAGTTGCTTCTCTCCTTACTGCTGTTGCATTCTTGCTAGAATTGGAAGAAGATATCTTAGGTATCTTCTTTCTCCCCACCCTCATGCTGCAAAATAGTAACATGGGGTTAAGTTCCATATGTTGATGCCGATAGCAAACTTAATGTGTATCACCTTTCTCAATCTCTTCATAGCCAGTATTTTCAGTTAACTTGTCCAACTTTCATCTCTACTTTTGTCACTGCCAGACTCAAGTATTACAATGCTCTCCTAGCTGGACTCTATTTCCTCCAATTATCAATAAAATTCATCTCATTGAACTGATTCAACTGATTACACACGGGATATTTTTCATAGTGGAGATGCTGCGTGGGTGCAAATTGTTATCTTTGAATCACATGAATAATACATGGAAACATTTTGTTTTCTTCAGATCATTTCTGCCAACCTAAATATACATATTTTATTCAGAATTATTTGGGAGTTCTGTTGTGAAATGCATACTGAACCCCCGATGAAGTGAGGGAATTGAATTACCATGCAGTTGATGAAAATTATTTCTAGTTTCATGATTGTAGTCCTACAGGCATTAGCTTGGGTTGCATAATAGAGTTTGATGATCTCCTTCAACTCAGTCCCCAAATGATATCAACATTTACTACTGAAATAAAAAATAAACAAATATTAACAGGACAGATCAAAAGGATTTTGTAATATTTTGTAATTACATTTAAAACAAAGGTAGTAATTTTCCTTTTCCATGGTCATAAAGGTCATTGCTTAGCATATTTCCATTATACAGATCAAGAAAGTGTCTTGCTTCATTATTAATCTGAAATGAAGTTTTTGGTCTTAGGGAAGGAGTAACAGAGTCAAGAATGTAAGAAATAGGAGCAGAAATAGCCAGTACAACTCCTTGACCCTTCTCTGCAATTTAATAAAATTATGGCTGAACTTCTACATCAGCTATGCATTCCTGCTCTGTCTCCATATCATTTGATTTCCTGAACGGCCAAAACCTATTGATGCTGATTCAATTAATCTGTGCATCTTCAGATTGAGGAAGGGAAAGTGTCAGCAATTTTGCTTCCATTTGTAATTTTCTGACTCCTGCTGATGAAGTGTGTGTAAATAGGCATGGGTTTGAACTGAGCTGCAGTGCCCCCTCATGATTATGAGAATTCCTTTTCAGACAGTTGTTCAGTGAAGGATGGTAACATTATTGCACTCATAGATATATATTGTTCAATGCTGAAAAGGAAATAAAATTTAATAAAAACAAAGTTGTCAACACAAACAAGAACAATAAATAGTAAAAGAAATAATCAGCTTTTCCCAAAGTTCACAGGTGCAACTCCAGAATATCCAGTGTTGGCAATATCAAAATTGGTTGCAAATTTTGATGAAGCACAAAATTCTTCAAAAATAATTTTAGACTACTGTATATCAGGAGTACATGAAGTAATAAACGAATGGGTTGGGCTAAGCCAACATGTTGGGCTGCACCTGAGATCAAAGTGCAAAGTCTAATATTTCATATGAACTAATGCTTGAATGTCCTTTTTAAAATGGGCAAAATAATTACATGTCAGGGTGATCTTGAGAGAATCTCGTTCTCTGGGTGAAATGAGGAGTAGGCCAGAAGAAAATTGTTTGATGTTATTTCTGTGAAGGTCAAATTAAAAAGAGATGTGTCCCAAAAACTGAAACACAGACCACAACTTCCATTGTTGCAACAAAATGGTTCATTGTGATTATTTGTCTGAAATTTCTTAGCTCTTAAATTTATGTCTTGGTGTTGAATTTAACAAAAGCAAGAAGAACTGTATTCGATTTTCTTACCTAAAAATTGTGTTTTCATATTAAATGTAACTGTTGCCTTGTCCGAGAGAATATTCTACAAGACTAAACAGGATCACCAGAATATTGGGATAGTATCACAAGTCGGTCTTTCTTTGATATTCACACATCAGCATTTGTACCTGGAGACAAATGGTACTAAACACTTTGCTTATTTTAGCTTCTCTCTGTTTAGACAAGGATCTCATTATGGTAAATGGTTCAGTAGATCAGCCTTAACATCAATATGGAAACATGATAATTTGACTTCTATCAGCTAATTCAGTTTTATTATCTTTTATGCTACATCAATTTCATGTAGGAATAGGTAAAGTCAATGGAGTTTGGTGTGTCTTCATTGCTAATGATGCAACAGTCAAAGGAGGGACAGTGTACCCAGTTACAGTGAAGAAACAGCTGAGAGCCCAGGACATTGCAATTCAAAACGGACTGCCTTGCATATACTTGGTGGACAGTGGTGGAGCATTTTTGCCGCTTCAGGTAGAGTATTTCATGGATCGCACACAGTCAGGAGCCTTTACAAGACAGTATCAAGATTAAGAAGATACTTTCTTAATCTTACTTTGTTTTAAATATACTCTGAGGAACATTTTTGGTCACAGGTCTCTTGCTTTAGGCTACTGTATCTCAGAGTGATAGGATTAGATTTTACACCCACAAGTCCATAACGTGTTCCTTAGGCAGTTGTCAAGTGGAGGTTAGCCAAAATAACCACACAACCTGAAAGAAGAAAGTGTGTGGGTTATAATGCCAATTATAGCAAAAAAGTGTTTAAAAAGTGAAAAGATGTCCATGAAGGGTTGATCTGTCAGCTGTAGCTTAGAGATGAACTTATTTGTCACTGACGCAGAAGGCTGTGAATTTAAATCCCATTCCAGAGTTTTGATTGTGAAAACCTAGAATGGGAAGTGCAGTGTAGGAAGAGATACTATCTTTCGAATGAGACAACAAAATGAGGCACCATGTACTGTCTTGGGTGGACATTAAAGACTATGGCATGCTGTCCTCGCCAATGTTTAACCCTCAATCAACAGAGTATCCATCATTATGATATTGTTGTTTGTGGGAACATGCATTTTGCAAATTGACTGCAACTTTTCCTACATTATCAGAGTGACAACATTTCAAATGTACTGTACTGATTGTAAAATATTTTGAATGTCCTGAGATCTTGGTTGATTCAGTATAAATGGAATTCTTTTTTTTCTGGCTGTTCCTATCAAATGTTAAATCTGGATAAAATACATATTGCTTTCAGATTTAGAAGTATCATTACTCCCATTGATCCTCTCCTGCTTTCCCTTGAGCAATGGATCAAGTGCTGAATTGCTGCAGCATTCCACAACCAGTGAGAAGTCCAGGGACATAGAATAGCAGGAATGCTGGGGCCCACAGATGGATCACACCACAGATAGGCTTTGGGCTGAGTTCTGGAGAGTATTCTTCAGAATACATTGACATTGTGATATTTGTTTGAACAACTTGTTGGAGCTTACACATATTAAGGAAGTCGTGCATGTGTCCTTTTCAGGCAGAGATATTTCCAGGTGAGAATCATGGAGGTAGAGCATTCTACAATGAAGCGATGATGTCTGCTGCAGGCATTCCTCAGGTAAATCATTTTTCATCCCTGTCCTCTTCTATCATAGCTAAGTAGAGGAATAAGATTCTTTTGAGATTCGGGAGATTATTTCAAGATTGAGAGCAGGAGATTGCTCATTGATATGGGAGGCTGGGACACCTCAAAGGGTGCTTGGGTCACTACCGCCAACAAAGCATTGAAACAGAAAGAATTTTTTTATTCTTTAATCATGATCTCATATGGCCTGTAGTTTTCTTCCACCATGGATCTTTTGCCCCACAGTAAAATTTCCTGACTTGACATTAAACTTGACATTGAATCATAGAAAATTTATGACAGAAAGGCCAGTCACCCCATCATATTTATGCCAGTCAATGAAGCAATTTTGTTTACCTAAAATAAATTTTTAAATGATATAGTTATACAAAGCATTACCTTCATTCAGTATGTCAAGTATTTCCTTACATTCCATTACAAAATTCTCAAACATTCCATCAGTACTACACAGGGCTCATCCCTCAGTCTCCAGTGGTGGGATAACCCTATATGATGACTTCTCCCCACAGAACCTTTGCGGAGGCTATATCAAGCTTCAGTGTTTCTCCTCAGCATGTGCTTCCGCACCTTAGAATGTGTACTCAGTTGAGAATAATACGCTGGAGGACCAACAAGTTTCGGGTGGACCAAATTGCTTCTTTTACCAAGTTGATTGTCCAGCGGCGGTCTACGTTTGCTATGGGAATGGTCCGTAGAGCATAGAATTCTGTATTGTGCAGGTGCTTGGATGAGCCTTAATAAAGACCACTTTTTCCAGACCTTCTTGGCAAACACATAGTCCACCAAGAGGAGTACGAGGGTCTCATAGGCACAACCACCTCAAGGCCAGTGAGTGGTAGGATTGAGACTCCTGCTGTGCATGAAAGATCCGACCTGGAGGGCCTTTCTCACAAAGGCATAGCAAGCTCCTGGAGCTTGTTTAAGAGTTCTGGTGATGAGACATTCCACCAAATCATCTACTCAGGGTAGCTGAGCAGGATCCTACAGGATCCACCATTTCCTTCTCACAAAGGACCTCGAAGGCATTCCACATAGATCACTGCCTGACTGACTTGTGGTCAAACATCGTTATCTTCAGAAACCTTTCCATGAGGGACAGGTGGTGCAGCACATTCCAACTTAATGGTGCATTTTATGGCAATATGGCCAGGCTCATTCTTTGCAACACCAGGCGTAGATAGAACTTCATCATGTGATGACACTTGGTCTGTCAGTACCCAGACTAGACACACAGCTTGATACAGTCACACACAAAGATGACTATTAGGACGAAGGCTACATTGGATATATTTTACCCTCTTTCTCTGGTTCCATATTCCCAATTTCTATTTCACCTTGCCTACTCACTCCAGCCAGTTGTTGCTTTATGCCCCAACTCCCCTGAACCATATTCCCAGCACCTTCGGGTAATCTGACATGATGGTGAAAAGAACAAAGGATCAGTTGGATTAGTCGCCAAGGAACATGCCCTCACTTTTGCTGCAGTTGATTTTTGCTCCAGAGACCAGTTTAACTGGCCACAGACACTCATCAATCAATTGTGGCTCCAAGCAGAAGCTGGCAACATTGTTCATGTACAGGGGGGCTTGACGAGTTCCCTGCCTGCTTGGAATAACCATCACTCTTATTCAGCAGAAGACTCAATACAGCAAACATCCAAGACAGAGGAGAGAGCTTTGGCTGACTTCAGATTCGATCAAGGAGCTTTCCATTTCCCACCTATTAATTTGGATTGTGCTACTGATGTCTTTTTAGAGCAGTTGTATTAAATTGCAGACTCCCTAAAGCCCATTTTGGAGAGCACATCCACCATGCTTGAGCATGATGTCCTTCAAAGGCCTTCCCCTGATCTAAGCTCATGAGGCAATTGCCTACCTCTCGTCCTGCATGTAGGTAATCATATCCCTAATTAGCTCAAGGCAGTGAGAGATCTTGCCAGGTACGATATTGATTTGATCAAGGTAGATTATCTATCCCAGAGCAGACTTGACTTGAATAGCGATGGCCTTGGACAGAATGTTGTAATCCACATTTACCATGAAATGGGTCACTAATTACTGATCTCTTTTCTCTCCCCTGAAGCAAGGCTATAAAGAGATCCATCTAATCCCATCTATCAGTATTTAGTCTATAGCCCTTCAGGTCATGGCTCTTCAGATACACATCCAAATGCTTTTTAAATGTGATGAGGATTTCTTCCTCTACCACCTTTTAAAGCATTGAGTTTCAGAGCCCTACCACTTACTGAATTATTTTGTTTTGCCCATTTCTATTCTAATTATTTTATCTGTTTATTTAGGTCTTTTATTTCAACTCTGAGTCAATGATGCTAAAGCCTCAGGCCACTGTTTTTGCAGCTTTAAGTAGGTCTTTGGCATTCTTATCTTGATGAATTGAATAATTGTGGTTATATTTTGGGTGGCTGGGAATGTAGCACAATATCAGCTTTCAAGATTTTAACCCTTTGACTAAGACTTTCAGACATGTTGTTAAGAGTTAAAATCAAGATTGGAATTATTTTAAGTTTCTATGGGAATAAAATGACTATTCTTGTGGTAGTGCAAAGCAGGTATGAATCAGCAATCAGTGACTACATTGACTTCAAAGTACTTTCCAGTCAATAGAGTACTTTAAACATTGTCACTCTTTATAATGGAGGAAATGTTGCAGCCAATTTGCCCACTGCAACTATGTCCCATATTTTTTATAGGAACTAATCATTGGAAAATAAAATCGGACAGGATGTTAAACTAACAAATTACTAACAATGACTTTTCAGTTCTGACCAAAGGCACTCTCTGTATCTTCAGGAAAGGAAGAATATTTAGAAAAGGAGTAAATAAGAAAGCAGAATTTATTTGCTGTTTATGCATTGTAGATTGAATGCAGTCATTGCAATTTCTCAATGTACTCTATAGGTGGCAGTTGTGTGTGGTTCATGCACAGCTGGTGGGGCATATGTGCCAACCATGGCAGATGAAACAGTAATGGTGGACAAGATTGGGACAATATTTCTTGCTGGACCTCCACTAGTTAAAGCAGCAACAGGGGAAGATGCCACCCCTGAGGAGCTGGGAGGTGCAACCGTGCATGCAAAGTAAGTACCAAATACAGGCTGTCCCTGGATTATGACCACCCGAGTTACAAATACCTATATGTACTAACAAGTTCCCATTATGTGATCAAATTCCAAAGTCTGACATACGTACATACAATCGGCAGAACTAGTTTCTGCTCTCTCTCTCTCCCTCTCTTTACCTTTAATAATTTTCTTTCTTATCAGTCTTTTGTGCATTTGCTGCCATTCATTACAATACTGTGGAAGTATGGTTACCATATTGAGTGATTTTTGTGTATTTTCTGACTTATGGATGTCTGTAAAAATGGAACCTGTTTGTTACCTGCATATACTATATCCTGAATATATATTTGAATATTATTTATGAGCAGGCAGGCTTTTTATAATATTTGTATCAAGAACCTTAATTTCTGCTTCAATTATTCACTAAAAAGTAGATTTCCAAACATGAATTTCTCACCAAAATTATGTTAATAAATCATATAGAGAATGGATACGATTTTCAAAAATATTGATAGTAATTTTGTAGAATTTCTAGTTCAATCACGTTCACAAAATATTGTGTCTTACTTTTAAAAACATCTATTTGCAGACATTGTGCAAATAAAGCACCCAGACGTGTGTCATGGGTTCAGTTTTTGATCTGACGCTGTCAATGTTCACACATTAGGAACAGTCATCTGATATGATAGGCCAGAGGTCCTTAAGAAATGGGAAGAAGATTAAAGGAAAGTGAGTTGTATTTTCTAAAAATAATCAACTGAAAACTATTCAGATAAACAAATAATTTTGAAGAAGCAAGTTTAATAAGTCAGTCCGGCAGTCCTTTGCTTTTGTGAACCATGGTCTTAGGTACTAAGAATCTCACTACCACAGAGTCATAGAGTTATACAACATGGAAACAGGTCCTTAGGCCCAACTCATCTGTGCTGACCAAGTTGTCTGCATTGGTCCATATCCCCCTAAATCTTTCCTATCCATGTACTTATGTAAATAGTGTCTTTTAAACATCGTAATTATACCTGCTTCTACAGCTTCCTCTAGCAACTCTTTCCATATACCCACCAGCCTCTGTGAAAAGGTTGCCCCTCAAGTCCCTTTTAAACCTTTCCCCTTATGCCCTCCAGTTTTAGATTCCCCTACCCTGGAAAAAGACTGTGACCATTCATCTTATCTATACCCCTCATGATTTTATATTCATCTATAAGGTCACCCCTCAACCTCCTACACTCCAGGGAAAAAAGTCCCAGTCTATTCAGCTTATCCTTATAACTCAAGTCCTCTAGTCCCAGCAACATCCTTGTGAATCTTTTCTGCACCTTTTCCAGCTTAATGACTCCTTCCCGTAGCTGGGCAACCAGAACTGCACACAATACTCCAAGTGTGTCTCACCAACGACTTGTACAGTTGTAACATGATGTCCCAATTCCTGTATTCAATGCCCTGACCAATGAAGGTAAGCATGCCAAAACACCTTCTTCGCCACAGTCTACCTGTGACTCCACTTTCAGGGAACTATGTACCTGTATCCCAAGGTTTTTCTGTTCTACAGTTATTCTCCAGGGTCCTACCACTTATTGTGTAAGTCCTGCCCTGGTTTAACTTACCAAAGTGCAACACCTCACACTTGTTCGAGTTAAATTCCATCTGCCATTTTTTGGCCCACTTCCCTCGCTGATCCAGATTTCATTGTACTCTTAGATAACCCTCTTCACTGTCCATTTTAGCTGGTGGGATATTTTTAGCATTGTGATAGAGCAGAACCTGATAGAGGAGATTCAGACATGGAGTTGGGGGAAAGTGAGGTGACAATGGATACAGGAGATTTGAAGAGATTTGATGGGGTGGAGTGTAGTGGTCAACGGTTGTTATTAATCTGGTGTGGTAATGAAGCCAAGGAAAAGGAAGAAAGGAAAGAAAACCTCTGCTAAAATTGAGAACAAGCTGGACAATGGCGTGATCAGCCACTTAATTAGGATCAAGTTAAGGGAGCATGAGGTGAACCTGAAGAGAATGTGGGACATGGGAACATCAGTGTGTTGGATGAGAGCCAGTTTAAGTGTTGACTGAGAGAGGTTTAACTAGAGTTTTGCTTGGTGGGTAAGAGTCAGGGTGGATGTAGCAGAGATGACTGAAAAGGTCATCTCAATTTTATTAATAGATAAGTTAATAAGCTCCATACAGTTGTTGGTTAGGATAGACAATCAAGAAAATGATTTAAGGAAATGGTTGACAATGGTGAAAAAGAAATTGGAGGGCGATCATTATTTTCTTGGATGATTCAGATGAAGATGATTTTTGCAGATTGAGAGGGTCAAGCCTTTAGTTGATTATACCTGAGTCTGAACATGAATAGGGGAGGAACCACAGCTGATTATTGAGGCGATAATTGAAAGAAGAAAAGACTTGCTTTTTTATTACACCTTTTATAACCTTGGGACACTTCAATGCACTTCATAGATTGTTTAGTATTGTCGCTACTGTTATGCAAAAAATATGACAACATTTTCCACACAGCAAGTGCTCACTAACAGCAATGTGATAATAATCTGGTTATTGATTTTAGCATATTGATTGAGGGATAAATGTTGGCCAAGAAACTGGGGAAAATTTCCATACTTCCCTTTAAAATCATATTCATTTTTATATTCACTTGAGAAGGCAGTCAGGGTCATCACTGACTCATCAAACATTGCAACACATCTGTGACACTGGAGGACAGCCTAGACTTTTGTGTTCTAGACTCTGAAGTAGGACATGAACCTTTTCATACAGCGCTTGTCTGCTGATTTCAAAAGTGAAGGTCAACTTTAACAATCCTTCTTCAATTGATGAAGAAAGAACAAAATGGGAAAATAAGGGTAATGTAGTAGAGATAATATACATTATCCATATTTTGGTAAAACCCTCATAGTAAACTCATGTGTCTGAAGATGTGGAGTTAACAGCATCTGTCACTCACTAAATCTCTGACTTATTTGCATGAGAATGGCCGAACACTGGCACTTCCCTTCTAAACCACCAGGCACGGACAGCATGATTCTGCCTGTTATTATTTCACAATCCATTCTCTTCCCCATCCCATTATTATTCTGTTGCTGGCATTTTGAATTTAAGTAGCCCTCCTCAGTCCACCATTCAAATTATACAACTGGTGATTTTTCTGATTTTCAGGGTTAGTGGTTGCATTGATCATTTTGCAGCTACAGAGGAAGAAGCGTACAAATGTACCAGGAACATCATAGCCACGTTAAATCTTGAACTTCCACCAAACATGCCAACTGACTTTGAAGAGCCTCTCTACGCAGCTGAAGAACTAAATGGTCTTGCTCCAAAAGATTACACACATACCTTAAATATCGAACTGGTGAGTTTGTACGTGCCTGAGCAGTTGGAGGTTACAAGTACTTAAAGTCTTCAATAAAATAAACACCAGAGGGAGCCAGATTCAAGCTTTGATTTGTAGTTAAGTTGAGTTAAGTTGAATTAGCAGTTTGAGCATCACTGCCCTGGACTGAGATTTGTTAAATTCAGCGAGTACCTGCTCCTGACAGGTACTTAGTGACACTCTTCTGGTAATTGTCAATATAGAAGGTGAAAATAGAATTAGACAGACAAGATCCACGTGCATTTGGAAAGGCAATGACGATTAGGGATAATTAGCTTAACTTTCTGCAGAGGAAATCATATCTCATGAATTTAATTCAGTTTTTGAAGATGTGACCTAGAAGGTTGATGAGGGCAACACAGTAGATGTTGTCTACATGAATTTTAGCATGGCCTTTGACAAGGTTAGATCACATGGGATCTAGTGTGAGCTAGCCAATTGGATACAAAATTGGCTTACCAGCTGTTAAACAGTCACCTGCCTCCACCTATCCATTTTGCATGTAGACCATGATCCAGCTATTGAAGTGCACTGCTTGTTGAGGTGTGGAGCAGGAACTTATGGCATTCATTAGGTGTCCTGCAGCTGAACTCAGATTAATAGGCAAAGATTGAGAGCCCAAATCAACGAAGATTTCCTTTCCTGACTGGCATTCAGTGATTGTTTTTGGAAAGTTTGTTAGATATCAGGTGACAAGATCAAGTGGAAACTGGAGAAATTTCCCAAATGGCCTGATATTTCCATAGCGCTGGATTGTTAGACTCATGCCTTTTCCATGAGCATCCAGTGCTCTCTCAGTGGCTTCAATCTGCCCTGAAACATTATACTGTCTTTTTTTTCTTTCAGTTGTTGCTCTTTGTTTATTAGAGAAAAACCTTTAGGTATGCTTTAATTTCACCATGACAGGTGAGGAAGAATGGGTAAAAAAAGGCAACCACATGACAAAGAAAAGACTTGAATTTATCCAGGGCCTTCTACACTTTTTAAAAAGTTTTTTAGTCTTTATACAATAGAATTTTTAACCTCAAATGCAGTAACCCATTTACATTTGTTTTGTCAGTGCAGTGGCTGGAAGACAAGCTGATTTCATGACCTTAATGTCCCTTTGCTTACAACCAGGAAGGCAGGGAAGTAGTAAGGTGCACAAACAAGGCCACAACAAAGAGGTATATCATTCCTTCTTTGGCATCTTTATTCTGCTCACAGATAAAAAGAAGTCAAGCCCCTATTACATACGAGAGTTGAGGAACAGGACTTTAAGCATCCACTGAACACAGCCTCGCAGAAAGTAGTCTTTAATCAGTTTCTTCTTCATGATGCAGTAATAAATACAGTTGATCACATCCTCATCCGACATCTACAAACACAATATCCAGCAGGGGTCAGTGGTTTCACCTTTTTGGGTAGAGGAAATGGGGATAATAAGTTTATCCTTTGCTAATTGTCAGAAGGGTTTTACTGTGTAGCGAGAAAGTCTTGCATTCGTTTTCCTGAGAGAATCTAGAACTAGGTCACTGTTTAAATAAATAATAAAAATTTAAGACCAGGATGAAGTGACCTTCTTTTATTTTAGTAGATTGTGAGTCTTTAGAACTCTCTTCCTCAAAGAGAATTAGATGCAGTGTCTTTAAATATTGTTACAGCAGAGGTAGATAGATTCTTTCTAAGCAAAGAGGTGAAAGGCCACTGTGAGTAGATTGGAATAGTTGAGGTTATAATCAGATCAGCCGTGATCTTCTTAAGTAGCTGATCTGATTATAACCTCAACTATTCCAATCTATCGATACTTGTTCTTAATTGTTTTATGGTATTTATGAAAGATAATTGTCAAAGGTGCAACATCAAACAAGATGGGGAGATTTTATGAGAATATGAACAGATTATGTCTCTAGACATCAAAGGACAGGGCAGGAAAGCAAATAAGAGGGAGATCAAGAGATAGACAGGATTGGTAGCAAGATAGGTTTGGGAAGATAGTTGCTGATTTAAAAGTAGGAGAGCCTGCAATCTCAAAGTGGGGAAGAAGCATTTAGGATGGTATTAAGATTCTCAACTCCATGCAGCAGGAGCATAGGAGCGCACAGAGCCCCTGCATAAAGGGTAGAGGAAACTTTTCACCCGAGTGTCACATCTCACAGGTTACTTCTATAGAGGCCAGAGGAGAACTTTATTTTTATTCATACATGGGACCTGACCAATCCTGACAAGGTCAGCATTTTATTCCCAGTTACCTGTGAGGAGATGATGGTAAATTCCCAAGATAAATCACTGTGGTGCATGTGGAGAAAGTATTTCTGTGGTGCGGTGCAGTGCAGTTAGATAGAGAACTCCAGGATTTTCACCATGGAATGGATATGTATTTGTAACAATGATGTGTGATATAAGGAGTAATGTGAACATGGTGGTATTCCTGCAGATCTGCTGTCTATATCCCAGTAGGTAGTAGAGTTCTTCGAGTTGAGAAGTGCCATCTAAGAAACCATGGCAAGTTGCATCAGTTCATGTTGCAGAAGAAAAGCATTACAGCCATGGTGCTGCAATTATGGAGGAAGTCAGTGTTAAGTAGTGGTTGGGATACCAATCAAGCTGGATAATTAAGGAATGGCAGTAAATGGTGGCCTTGTCAGCACATCCCACATCCCAAAAAAAGACAGGTGTTGAGTTTCTTAATTGTTATTGGAGCTGAATCATGTAGGCAAGTGGAAAGTATTCCATCAATTTCCTGACTTGTGCCTTGCAGATGATGGAAAAGCTTTGAGGAGTCAAGGCATGTTCCTCCTAGCCCAACAATTTTTTTTTCTTATCTAACTTCTCTGGGGCTCTATTCTGTTATCCAGACAGTTCAAAGGGACTGAGCTTATATAGCGAACATTCCATACACTTTTCCCTCAGCCTTTCAGCAAGGCAATAAATTTATCAGGGGACACTTTTGGGGTTGGTGTTTGCTGATTATTTCATTTGGTGAGGTATGTTGTTCAGTTCTCTTTTGATTTCATTCATAAAAATGTTTTCATATTATTTTTGATATGTTAATACTGCAGGATAATTAGAGACAACAATGAGACTTTTGCCTGATTCAGAAGGGTATCCCAGCAGTATGCATGGGGCAGAAGTTTAAGTAATGCATAGCAATCTAACTTTCTATTGTCCTATTTCCATAAAGGCTGCTGAGTTAAGATCACCTGCAGTGTTTACTTCCCACATTTACATCATCATTCTCTGTTGAGTGACAGATTATTTTTGTTACCTGATCATGGATGTTTGAAATCAGCTGCAGTCACACTAGGGTCATGAGCTTTCAATGTTTCATTATATGCCTGGTTATTTCTGGAGTGGATTTTAGTATCCCTTTTTACTGCATTTTCACACACCATATTCTAACTGTGATTGGAACTAACCTGTTCCCTAGTCTATGCAGTTTAAAAATGTATATGAAGATTATGAGGTATTACAAATTTGGTGTCATGATTTTAAATCATAAGTTGCATAGTAATAAATAGTAAATGTCCAACATGATTTGGGGCATCATTGCAGTATCTACCTTGACTCTTAATCGTTAAAAATGATATTGTTGTAGACTGAGTTGGTATGTATGTATTGGTTATTATACCGTGAGACATTTCCATTTTCTTTGTAAATTCATATTTGTTGAGTCTTGCCCAATATTTATCCTCTGGATCACTAAACTTGGATTATCTGGTCATTATTCCATTACTTTTTCTGCGAACACTGAGTTCCACATTTTCAATACTACAATGGTGACAATGCTTCAAAAAAATGCTGATTTGACCATAAGTATTTTGGGATGTTCTAAGGTCTTGAAAGTGCTGCAAAAATGCAAGTCCTTCTGTAATCCCTGTACTCTAAAGTGATCAGAGACAGCTGTGAGTGTACAATCACAGAAAAAAAACACTCATTAGTTTCATACACCTTCATTAACCTTTGGTCTGATATCTACTATATTCAGAATGAGTTAATCACCATAGTTCCTATATCTGGTTCTCCAATCTTGGAGGGCTGATGAGGGAGAAATATTTTTTGTACTTATCGTTTTGAAAATGTGTTTTACACTTTCAGTGGTCCTGGATTAGATTATCTATCTCAGTTGTTTTCCCTTTCAGTACTCTGCTTTTCAAGGCAATCAACTACATAAATGGTTATTTTTTTAACAATATATAACCATATATTATTTCATCTTGGAGAATACTGTATATGAACTAAATGCTAAGGGTTATTGGGTAATGATCAAGAGCATAACTCAACAACAGCCTTGAGGGATCAGATAACTTTACATACCAAGGATTGAACATGGGTCTCTCCTAATCTAAATAGCTCAGAAGCAGCTGGGAAGTATATTTAGAAAGTCGTTTGTGGAAGCATCTATTGTGATATTTGGCTCAGGGTACACAACCTGTAAAAGATTTAAATTCTGCAGATATTTGCTGTGGTGGTATGAAGAGACCACAAATACTGGAATCTGGAACAATAACCAGAAAGCTGGAAGAATTCATTGGATCGAGCAGAATCCGTGGAGGCAAAGCATTCAAACAGAATGGCCAACCTGACTTTCAAAATAAAAACAAAATAACATAATGTTGAACTTTTGCAAATTAATTATTGCTTCCAATTTGATTTGTTTTCTGCATTTAAAGTAATGAATAGAAAAAAAGGCATGGTTTTTTCACTATTATTTTAGATCAGTTAACACCCAGTTCCTTGTATGATCAATTTTGCTACATGCATTTTAGAGGAATGAAATATTGGATGTTAAAGATATTTAATATTTTATAGGTACTGAGTCGTTTGACAGATGGAAGTAAATTCTTGGAGTTCAAAGCTTTGTATGGAACCACGCTGGTAACTGGCTTTGCTCAGATTAAAGGGTAAGAAATAATAGATTGCAGTTTTCTTCTTTTTTATTTAAAATAATACTGAATTTATCCAAGCATTATATACTTTATATTATGCCTATATTATTCAATATTGCTGACATTTTCTGAATAATTTTATTTTACTTTTAATGTATCTGATGGCTCTACATCTACTTTTCTTCCTTTAATATTTTGTCATTTGATGTTTTGGACTACTGGATTTCACTTACTGTCTTACTGAAAAAAATAATAATTGTATTTAATGGTCTTCTCATAGCACAGTGCTGAACTACATTATTTAGTGTATCTAAACAAGTGAAGAGAAGAAGATTATTAATCAAGAAGATGAAGCAATCCTTTCACTTGTTCAGAAACAAGGGCTGATTATTAACGTTTTGAATAATAGAAATAGGGCAGTAGTGGAAATAAAATCATTGTGCACCATTTGCCACTCCATTCTGGCTTAACTGGGGCACTCGTCTGAGTGGTTTCACTGTCTAAATCACTCTCCTATGAATTATGTAGGACCTCTGAGTGACTTAGATGGACAGCTCTGCAGAATATGCAGACAGGAGAGACTGCAGATGCTGGAAATCTAGAGCAAAATGCTGGAGGAATTCAGCAGGTCAGGCGGCATCTATGGAGGGAAATGAACAGTTGACGTTTCGGGCCGAGACCCTTCATCAGGACTAGAAAGGAAAAGGGCAGGATCCAGAATAAAAGAGTGGGGGGAGGGGGAGAAGCATGAGCTAGCAGATGATAGGCGAATCCAAGTGAGAGGGGGTAGGTAGGTAGGTGGGAGATGGGCGGGAAAGTGGGAATGATGTGAGAAGCTGGGAGGTGATAGGCGAAAGAGGCAAAGGGCTGAAGAAAATGGAATCTGATAGGAGAGGACAGTGGACCATGGAATAAAGGGAAGGAGGTGGGGAACCGGAGGGAGGAAAGTATGTGTGATGGGTAGGTCGTGAGGGCAGGGGAGGGGAAAGCTCGTGCTCCTCCCCCTGCCCCCACCCTTTTATTCTGGCTTCTGCCCGCTTTCTTTCCAGTCCTGATGAAGGGTCTCAGCCCAAAACATAGGCTCTTTATTTCCCTCCATAGATGCTGCCTGACCTGCTGCAGCATTTTGTGTGTGTTGCTTTACAGAATGTGCACAGTGAATGTACCCAATTTCCATTCTGCTCAGTTGAAGCTGGGGTGGGGGTGTGAGGAAGAAGGTGACAACTTGTATCAGAAATGAGTAATTAATTTTGTGATGATATGTGGTGTTAGGAATAGCAAGAATGCCAAAAGAGTAAAGGTACCCTGGTGCCCAACCTTCCTTGATCAGCTTCCTCCACACCCACAGGACTAAGCTACCATCTTTCCATCTAGACAACAGTGACATGTAACATTGTGCCAGCTTGAAGTAAGTGTGCTGCTATAGAACATCTGTTCAGGGTGTGCAGCGTGATGTCTGTGTAGTAATGAGCCACAGCCCTCAAAATAAACTAGAACCTTTTGCTGCCAGAAACAGATGGGTTATCTGCCTGCTAGAGTTTCTTCACACCTCCTGCAAATCTAACCAACAGCTTTCACATCTAATTTTAATGGCTTCAGTTATTGTCTTTCTTCAGGCATTGAAATTCTTGATATTAGAATTTTGAAATGTTTTTGAAAAGACCCAGTATAGGAGGTTGGTCAGTAAAAATAGTACAGTCGCACAGCTAGTGGAGCCACAGCCTCACAGTACAGCAACCTGGATTCAGTCCTGAAATTGACTGCTATCTCTGGAGTTTGCACATTCTCCCTGAGACCATAGTCATAGAGCAATACAGCATAGATACGGACCCTTCAGCCCAACCAGTCCATGCCAACCAAGTCCAGCCAGCTAGTCCCAATTTCCTGCATTCAGCCCATACCCCTCCAGGCTCCTCCCCTCCATGTACCTGTCCAAGTGTTTCTTAAATAATACTATTGTACCTGCCTCAACCACTTCCTCTGGCAGCTCATTCCATATACTCACCACTCTCTGCATGAAAAAGTTGCCCCTCAGGTCCCTTTTAAATCTTTAACCTCTCACTCTAAACCTATGCCCCTTGTTTTCGACTTCCCAACCCTGGGGAACAGACTGTTACCATCCACCTTATCTATGCCTCTCATAATTTTAAACACTTCTGTAAGGTCGCCCCTCATTCTCCTATGTTCCAAGGAATAAAGACCTAGCCTGGCCAACCTCTCCATATAACTCACACCCTCTAGCCCTGGCAACATCCTCGTAAAACTTTTCTGCACTCTTTCCAGTTTAACCATGTCTTTCCTATAACAGAGTGACCGCCAAAACTGTACACAGGACTCCAAGTTCTCATCAACGATTTATACAACTGCAACATAATGTCCCAACTTCTATGTTCAGTGCCCTGAATGATGAAGGCCAGTGTGCTAAACGCCTTTTTCACCACCCTGTCTAACTGTGATGCTTCTTTCAACAAACTATGGTCTACCCTTTTGATTACCTCTTCAAAAAACTAAAAGATTTGTCAAATATGACTTCCCACACAGAAAGCCACGCTGACCCCTCCTCACCAGGCTCTGTCTATCCAAATGCTGGTAGGTCCTGTCCCTCAGAATTCTCTCCAGTAACTTCCCCACCACTGATGTCAAGCTGACTGGCCTGTAGTTCCCTGGCTTGTCCTTGCTACCCTTCTTAAACAACGGACTGACATCAGCAACCTTCTAGTCTTCAGGAACTTCACCAGTGGCTAACAATGAAGCAAGTATCTCCGGAAGGGCCTCAACAATTTCTTCCCCAGCCTCCCTCAAAGTCCAAGGATGTACTCGGTCAGGCCCTGGGGGTTTATCCACCTTAATGCGCTGTAAGGCTGCAGATACCACCTCCCCGGTAATATAATGTTCTCCAAAATATCTCCACTTGTTTCCATTATCTCCTGACTGATCATGATTTTCTCCTCAGTAAACACCAAGGAGAAATATTTGTTAAAAATTCTACCCATCTCCTGTGACTCGAGACACAGGCGGCCTCGCTGATCTCTGAGGGGACCTATTCTCTCCCTGGCCACCCTTTTACTCTTAATGTAGCTATAGAACCTCTTGGGATTTTCCTTAACCTTACCTGCCAGATCCACCTCATACCCTCTCTTTACCTTCCTGATTTCCCTCTGAAGCATATTTTTAATCTTTTTATAGTCATCAAGGGATTCACTCATTCCCAACTTCCTAAACCCAATGTATGCTTCCATCTTTTTCTTGACCAGAGCCTCAACATCTCTCATCAGCCAAGGTTCCCTAAACTTGCCAGGTTTACTCTTCACCCAAACAGGAACATGCTGCTCCTGGGCTTTTGATGTCACACTCTTAAAAGCCTCCCACTTGCTATCCGTTCCTTTCCCTTCAAACAGGCTCACCCAAACAACCTCTGCTAGATCCTGCCTAATTCCCCCAAAATTAGCTCTGCTCCAGTTTAGGACCCTAGCCTGTAGGCCTGTCCTATCCTTTTCCGTCACTATCTTAAAACTAATGGAATTATGTTCACTAGAGCCAAGGTGCTCCCTGACTGCCACTTCAGTTACTTACCCTGCCTCGTTCCCTAAGAGAAGGTACAGTATTTCACCCTTCCAAGTAGGGCCCTCTATATATTGACTCAGGACACTTACCCTAACCCTAACCCAAATTCCACCCTGTCCAGGCCCTTAACACTCTGGAAGGCCCAGTCAATACTGGGGTAATTAAAATCTCCCACTAATACAAACCTCTTATTCTTACAACTATGAGCAATTTCTCTAAATACTTGCTCCTCAAATTCCTGCTGACTATTGGGGAGGGGTCAATAATACAGCCCACTAGAGTGACCCTCCCGTTCTTGTTTCTAAGTTCTACCCATATGGCCTCACTGAATGATCACCCAAGAATGTCATCTCTAAGCACTGCTGTTATGTCCTCCCTTATCAAAGAGGCAACACTCCCTCCTTCCTTACATATACCTCTGTCATACCTGTAGCATCTGTATTCTGGAACATTTAGCTGCTAATCCTGCCCTACTCTCAGCCATGTTTCTGTAATGGCTATAACATCCCAGTCCCCAGAGCCAATTCATGCTCTGAGTTCATCTGCCTTATCTGTTAAGCCTTGTGTATTGAAATAAATGCAGTTTAACTGAGTATTCCTTTCCCTCCCTTTACTGTGCTCCTGGGTATCGTGATTACTAAACTTGCTCTTGCTGGCTACTGCTTTATCCCATGACTTGGTCCTGCTCAGAATCCCACCCCCCTGCCAATCTAGTTTAAACCTTCCCATGTAGCATTAGTAAATTTTCCTGCAAGGATATTGATCCCTCTTTGGTTCAAGTGCAACCCATCACTCTTGTACAGGTCACCTCTACCCCAGAAGAGATCCCAGTGGTCCAAGAACCTGAATCCCTGCCCTCTGCACCAGCTCCTCAGCCATGCATTCATCTGGCCTATCTTTCTACTTCTGACCTCACGAGCACGTGGCACCAGAGGTAATTCAGAGATCACTACCCTCGAGGTCCTGTTTCTTAACTTCTTACCTAACTCCCTATCCTCATTCTACAGGACCTCATCCCTTGTTCTACTTATGTTGTTTGTACCAACATGTGCAACAGCCTCTGGCTGTTCACTCTCCCCGTCGAGAATGTTCTGCAGCCACTCAGAGACATCCTTGACCCTGGCACCTGGGAGGAACACACCATCCTGGTGTCTCTTCTGCGGCCAAAGAATCTCCTGTCTGTCCCCCTCACTATCAAGTCTCCTATCACTATCGCCTTTTCTGACTGCACCCTTTCCCTCTGAGCCTCAGAGCCAGTCACAGTGCCAGAGACCTGACTGCTGATGATAGCTCCAGAAATATCATCCCCCCCCCCCCCACAGTATCCAAAGGGGTATACCTGTTAGTGAGGAGAATGGCCACAGGGGAACCCTGCACTGTCTGTCTACTCCCCTTACTTTTCCTGGTGGTCACCCATCTATCTGAAGCTTGCACCTTAGATGTGACTACCTCAGTAAAAGTCATGATGCTGTCAGCATCATGGATGATCCTGTGTACATCTAACTCCAGCTCCAGTTCCTTGACCCAGTTTGTGAGGAGCTGCAGCTGGATGCATTTCCCACAGATGTAGTCATCAGGGAGACCATGAGATTCCTTGACTTCCCACACCTTGCAGAAGGAGAATTCCACTGCCCTAACTGCCACCCTGCCTACACTGAGTCAAATGCTAAGGATGAACAGGAAAATAAATCCTTACCTGTTCCTACCTGTGCTTCCTCGCTTAAACCTCAACTCCCCACTTTTACACTGGCCACTCTCACAATGGCTGCTCCAAAAAATGTGAGTTTTCTCCAGGTGCTCCAGTTTCCTCGCAAAGGCATGGACAGTGTTAGCTTAACTGACCACTGTAAATTGCCCTAGTGTGTCGGTCAGTGGTAGAATTTGGTGGGAGTTGATTAGAAGTGGGGAGAATACAATGGGATTAGTGTAAATAGGTGCTTAATGGTGGGCACTCATGGGCTGAAGGTCTGTTTCCGTGCTGTATAATTCTGTGACTCCAAGGTTAGAACACATAGGATTGGGAGTAAAATACTGACATGGATTGAGAATTTGTTATTGGACAGAAAATAAAATGTGGGAATAAACTGAAATAAAAACACAAAATGCTGGAAATACTCAGCAGGTCAGGCAGGTTTTCATTTACCGTGAGAATTAACTGAGCCTTCTTTGGCAGGAAGGCTGTAACTGCTGAGAGATCAGTGCTTGGGCCCAACTACTCACAACCTACATCAACCATTTGGCTGAGGTGGTCAAACATCATATTTCTAAGCTTGTTGATGATACTAAATGAGATGAGGACAGAGGAAGATGTGAAGAGGCTTCAGGGGTATGGCCAAGCTGAGTGAGTGGGTGAGAACATGACAGATGGAATTTAATGTGGAAAAGTGTGAGCTATCAAAACAGTGTGTTTTTTTTTTGTACAATAAAACACTGGGTGGTGTTGACATTCAAAGGGACCTAGGTATGCTTGTACATAAGCTACTGAAGGTGCAACAAGCAATTAGAGTCATAGATTCATACAGCATGGAAACAGGCCTTTTGGCCCAACTGGTCCATGCCGACCAAGATTCCCATCTAAGCTAGTCCCACTTGCCCAAGTTTGACCCATATCCCTCTAAACATTTCCTATCCATGTACCTATCCAGGTACCTCTTAAATGTTGTTAATGTACCTGCCTCAACCACTTCCTCTGGCAGCTAATTCCAGTTTCACCCTCTGAGTGAAGAAGTTGCCTCTCAGGTTCCAATTAAATCTCTCCCCTCTCACCTTAAACCTATGCTCTCTAATTCTTGATTCCCCAATCCTGGGAAAAAGACTGTGCATTAAAAATATGAAGGCAAAGCGTATGTTAGTCTTTATTACAAGAGGATTTGAATACAGGAGTAAGGATGTTTTACAGCAGTTGTATAGCCTTTGGTAAGATCATACCTGGAGCATTGTGTAGAGTTTTGGTCTCCAAACTTAGAAAAGGATGTACATGCCATAGAGGGAGTGCAGGCTAGATTCATTAGACTGGTTCTAGAGATGGCAAGTTTGCTGTACGAGGAGCAATTGAGTAGACTGAGCTGTACTCTCTAGAGTTTAGAAGCATGAAAGGAGATCTGATTTAAGTTATCTGGCTTGACAGGCTGGATGCAGGGAGGATGAGGAGAAATTTCTTCGCTCAGTGGGTGGTGAATCTTTGAAATTCTCTGTGCCGGAGGGCTGTAGAGGCTCAGCCAATGTTAATTCAAATATAGATAGATAGATTTCTGGATATTAAGAGAATCAAAGGACAAGGGGTAGTGCAGGAAAATGGCACTGACATAGAAGATCAGCAATGAACTTGATGAGTGGTGAAGCAGGCTCCAGGGGCTGAGTGGTTGACCCCTGCTCCTGTTCTAATGCTATGTTTTTATGTTCTCACTACCTTCTCTGCCCTCAGATGTAGGAAGCTTGAGCAATGAGAGTGATCCTGAAGTTCCAAGTCCGTTGTCTTTTTCTGAAACAAACAGATCCACAACTTGAATATTATTCCTACCTGTGGGGTTATTTATAGCAAGTCTCACATAATCTTGGATGGAATTCAAGAAAAAGATTGTCACTGGGGATAAAATGTCTTCCTTTCCACTCCCTCTTGTCCTCATCAGAATTGAATGTTAGGAGGGAAATACAATAGACAGCTGATACTCTGGACCTCTTTGCTGACAAATGACAAATTTCTACCAACTCTTTTTTCATATTGACAACATTAATATTTTTAGAGCTTTTTTTTAATAAATTGCAAATGTAGCATGTCATACCTGCACCTTTTTCCTATAACACTACTCTGCCTAAGGAAAGACTTACCATTCAGATTCTTACTGCAACTTATTTCTTTCCCAGGATTAATTAGAGCTGCTTATTTTCTTCCTTTTTTTAATATTTCTAATCTTAAGGCTTTTATTGCACAAGCTAGGTATCCTAGTCACTCTTCACAGTTTACCTTGCCTTTTCTTCTGTTTCTCAGCTTGCAGGAATTCTGTCCTGCAGTCCTTGGTGTTTCACCTTGATTTCTCAATAAATAAAAGCTTTTGTAATAGTTGAGGATAATCTGTTTCATAACACGAAAATCCCAAGGTCATGGACATTTGCAAATTATGAAAGGATCTGACCACCAGAGTTGAGTGCCAAAATTCATGAACCTTTTTTAATTAGTTTAAACTGATTATGGCTTCTAGTTGCAAACAAGCACATATTGAAAAGAATCACAAAATGAGTGAATAGGATTATACAGGAACAGATTTGTTTCTTCTAACAGAAAAGCAAAATACTGCAGATGCTGCAAATCTGAAATAAAAGCAAAATGTGGGAAATATTCAGCAGGTCATATAGCATCAACAGAGAGAAAAACAAGTATTTCTCTTTTTTAGTGTGTTGATTTCTTCCTAGGATGTAGTTTCACAAATGATATACTGCATTATTCATACAAGAGCTTGGCAATGAGAATCAGTAGGTCATTCTATCACATTCGGGGATTAAGGGTAGGTACTGTATAGTGTGAAATGTTTCAGCTAAGTTTTGTCCTAACACATTTAACCAAAATCAATGCATGTTGATCAAGAATGGAAGCACTGGCTGATTTTTCCCTCTGATGTTTTGTTGCACTCAGAATATATCCTATGATTCAGGATAATGGGTGGGAAGTTCAAGGGAGATATCAGAGGGAGGTTTTTTTACCCAGAAAGTGGTTGGTGCATGGAATGCGCTGCCTGGGGTAGTGGTGGAGGCAGATTCAAGAGATTGCTAGATAAGCACATAGAGGAATTTAAAATATGGGGATATGTGGGAGGAAGGGGTTAGATAGTCTTAGGCGTGATTTAAAGGTTGGCACAACATGGTGGGCCGAAGGGCCTGTATTGTGCTGTATGGTTCTATGGATAGCTTGTACAAGTCAGGCTACGGGGAAATTTCTGCTTTAACATTTAATTTTTGCCAATTATTTTTCTGACAAAATCTGTATATTAATAATACTAATTCATTCACATCATAGTTACAAGAAAATGTAATATTTTTTGCTTCCTTAGGTGAATCCATTACACTCAACAATTATCATAATTATTTTGTTTGCTTTCTTAAATAGTCTCCTGAAAGTGCTGACTCTCTCTGGAATGCAATCCAATCACTCTTCTTCAGTAACCAACCATGTGTGAATTAAGATAATGAGCATCTGGAGGCCATTCAATCAGAGAGTATGTTGCAGCAGAATGTGATTAAATCTTCTCTTGGCAACATTAAATGCACACTTTTCAGTTTGAATCATTAAATAGCTGCCCAGAGAGGTGTCTTTGGTTACTCTTGCACCTCCCTAGCTCTGAAGCAGTAATCAGAATGGCCACACTAACCCAATAATCTAACACAAAACAGTGATGGAAATTGGAATGTACTGTTCTAGTTAGTGCAATCATCATTTAAGTCAAAGCATACCAAGAATATAATTTCAAAACAATGAGAGATGAACTGACATCTTGATCTTCCAACTCAAATTTCTTGCTTTGAGTTCAGTGTAAAGTGGTTGGATTATCCTCTTATAAACATATTATAGTACATTAAAAAATGATATAATTTGTCTTAAATAAGTTGTAAGATTGCAAGAACAACCTTGTGAATGGAAGCCTTCACATTATGGAAGTAGAATATAGTATTTTGAAGTTGAACAAAAATTAGTTTTTGCTTTACCTTTTATCAAAAATATATGCTCACAGCAGTGAGGAATGCCAAAATTGAACATGTTTTGCTTTGGCCATCTAGTATCACTAATCAGAAAGAAATATAGCAGCCGGAAAGCAATCCACGTTTATTTAGTTTGACAAAACTCCCTTTACTAACACAGTATTATAATTTTTTTCTCATACCCATTGTAGCTGGTATTAAAGCTTCTGTGAATGTGAATGGCAATTTATGCTTTGCATTTAAAGAATAGAAGTTCATCCTCAGTCCTATACAGTAAATATTCAAATAATAGCAGGTGTGCTTATAAAATTTGGTTTTATGTATTTTTAACGTCCTGTTTTTTTAGTGTAAATGTTTTCCTGAAATTTCTTCTATGGCTGTAAAAGTCTATTTTTGTGTGTTTTTCAAAAATAAACACAAGTAAATACACTTCATTTTTTCAGAAAATGTATGATTTAATGGGAACTTAATTCTTAATATGAAGCAATATACTTAATTGTTGGGTGAGCTGATTATTGATGCCTATAATTTGCTTGCATAAGAATGCAGAATCTAGTAAAATAGACAAAAGTATTTAGTCCAAAAACTAAGTAATGTACATCTATTAATTCTTTAAGTAAACATTCCAGCTTTTTTTTTATCCCACACTGGAACATGTAGATTCAGTTACCTTACATTTTCTGCCATCATGCACTGGTAAATATGTGGAATATAATGAGAAAGTAGTGTGACATGTTCATATTTACACCTATATTTGCTGATTTGGTGAATAACATTGCATTTAAATACAGTTTTTCAAAATGATTTGATAAATGAGTACATTACTATTTAATGAGTCTAGTATTAATCCCTGTGTGATATATAAAGAATTGATTCAATATGAGAAATATTATGCTGTTTAATCAAATATTCAGTTAGCATCTTTATTTTAGGAAAATAGTCAAGTTGCCCAGTGTATCAAAATATGGATTGGGCTTGAAAGGATCACTTGTATCTGTGATCATCTGGTCTCAGCCAGAGCAACACAGAGCACCAGGAGGCAATTTTCTTGCCATTGCTTGTGGATTTGTTGATGTTAGAAAGAAGTTGGAAGTTTTTGTATTTGATGTAATGTTTTTTGCACTGGATTTTGGATATCCAGCATTTTGTAGATATTTCTTAATGGAGGACCTCTCCTCTAGGAATCCCAGTCTGGGAGAAGCACGGGAACAGCAGTAATAACCAGGGGATGGTTTGGTGCTAAACCATATGAAGCAATTCTTTTATTTATTCATTTTGCAGAATGTGGGCATTGCTGACAAGGTCCGCATTTATTGGCAATAAAGAAATGAGGGAAATGTTACTGAAACATACAAAACGAATGGGAACTTAAAAAGATAGATGTGATATTTGTTTAGCCTGGTGTCCAGAATGGGTTCACAGTCTCAAAATAAGGGGTCAGTTATTCGAGACAAAGTTGAGAAGATATTTCTTCACCCATAGAGTAGTGAACCTTTGGAATCAAGGGGGCTGTGGTGGCTTAGTTACTCAGTATGAATCTACCCAAGATTCCTTTTCTGATTTTGCAACCAGGTGTTAACCATTATTACTTATGCTGAATATTTGTGCACATCATGACGACTGTCTGTAAATACAATGTGTTCTGTTTTCAGTTACCTTGTTGGAATTGTAGCTAACAATGGAGAACTCACTCATAATGCCTCACTAAAAGGCAGCCATTTTGTACAACTTTGTGACCAGAGAGGCATTCCTATCATATTTCTTCAGAATACAAGACCAAATGTTACAGTGACAGGAACATTACCCAAGGTACTGGAGAAATATTTGATGTTACTGGATTGCAGTTCAATGCTATTCCTGTATTAAATCCAAAGTAATGCAAGAGAAATCATTTTTGGTAGTTAGCAAATGTGTAAGTATCAAGAGTTAATCTGCATGGTTTTATTTATTAATGCTTTGGAAGATTTTTTAAAGTTAGGCTCATTATTATTAAAATTAATCCAGTGATTTAAATGTATTTAGTATATACCTGAAGTGCAAAGACCAAGAAGGGCCTGGATTAATCCAATGGTCTGCAACAGCAAGTGATCTCTGCTAGAGTGGCATTAGAACACTTGAATTGGACTTGGGGATAGGTACGATTTTCTGCCTCAGTTGAGAAAAGATTTGGGTTGCATGTTTGGTTTCCAACCTTGGAACAGGTGTGAGTTGAAAATACCATTAAATTCAGTGGCCTTTTTGCATTTAGCTGAGATTCCCTCCACAGTCAAATAACCTGACAATCTTTACCGTCTGAGCTCACAACTAGGCAATGATCACTAGGCAGATGTCAAAGATGTGTCGAGCTGCATCCAATCTTGAGTCAATGCCTTCAAGAGAGGTTTGAGAAAAAACTGAATGGTGAAAAGATGAAGGAAAGGAGGCTTTTACTGTATGTATGGAAGTTTGAAAGTTTTGTAACTTTTTTCCAACCCAGCAGTTTCTCCTCTATAAATAATGTGCTTGTGCCTAGTTCAGCTTTAGGATAGCCTAATATAGCTTGGGTTACAGTAGAGAGACAACCACCAAACTAGCCTATCCTCAGCAACAAAAAGGTGTGGAAAGCTGCAGCTAAGCAGCAGTGGAAGCGAATGGTCAGGTGGTTGGAGGCTGTAGACTGGCCCTGAAGAAAAGATTGCCATAATAAATGGGCTTTGGAGTTTTGGCACAACAAACTCATGCTGAGACACTTAACTATTCCTGCTACACCAGGAGCACAAAAATGTGCACCCATCCAGACCCATATTCTCTTTGCAATGTCTTCACCTAGTGGGAAACCTGCAGTAGAACAGAAAATACAAGACACCAAGATTTGGGTGGGATATTATAATGGGGAAGTTCAATAATAATGGGTAACTGACTATCTTTCCTGTATTTACGTACAGTTAGGATTGAAGTTATTTCTTTATGAATCTTTGTTCTTGGGTGCAAAGGCAAATTATGATGCTCCTTTAGCAAGCTGTGCAGAGTATACATTATAGTTTGGTTAACTCCCCACTTCAGTACAAAAGCAGACTTGGGGAAAGAATTGGGACACATGGTTTGATTGCTACCATTAGAGCTGAATATGGACCTGTCTAGTAATGAATTCAGAAATGGGGCACAAATCAAAGAGTCAATCATCCAATTAGATTCAAACATCTATGTGATTAAAGCCTGAAAATCTGTTACAGTAGTGTTCAAGGTTGCAACTTGGTCTGGTCTGTGAAGTTAGCAGGATCATTATGTTTTGTAGTCCCTTTGATTGACAGCTCTATGTCCAGCAGCTTCTGATTGAATATTTGGATGAGGACACTGAACTTATAGCCAATATGAAGTCAGCAGACCTCTGGGGTTACTGAATGGGTGGCAGAGAGTTAACACAGGAAATGTGTGGATTGAATCCTTGTTTTTCAGTAATTGGAAATCAAAGACGTATAAATACTGAAAATTCTCATTTTCCAAGCTTGTTTTCCCTTGAATTGAAGGATAATCTAAAAATGTTAAAAGTGATAATGGATTCAATCCTTTGCACAATGTGGAAAATATACATTTCTTTATGTCTTGTTAGAGGTCTAAAATAAAGGATATTAAACATCGCAATGACTATATCATGCTTCAAGAAAACATTAATTTTATATAACATGACAAATTCCCTTATGGTTGTCTTTGCAGGCTGAAGATGTTACGAACCAACTTAAGGCCCAAGGCTCCATGATGGCATCTGTGGCATGTGCCTCTGTTCCCAAGATAACCATTGTAATTGGAGGCTGTTATGGTGGTGAAAGTTTTGCCATGGTACATTCTAGAAGTTTTACTGTGTCACATCTGTAGAATATAATAGCTATATGAATTTAATTACTTTTCTCTATGGAGAGATGATTTGCCTTGTTGTGGTATATGAATATATTGGCAATCTAATTGGTTAAATGTTTAAATTCTGTTTCTGGATTTCCATTTGGAGTTAGTGTCTCAGTGGTTCAGAAGATGTAGAATATTTGGACTGTACAATACAGAAAGAATCCAGGTTCAATGCCTGGTCAATGCTCGGTTAGCTGCTCATTGTAGTGGTATGTATATTTCAGTTGTTCTCAGACCAACTAAGCTAGAAAGTAAACAGAGCACAAATTATTTCTCTTGATTTCTATACAGTGACTTCTGCTGAACAGAGCACACATATAGGTGTAAGATCAAATTATCTCACTAGCTTGGTGAGCACCATGGTCAGCATGGATGAGTTGGGCCGAAGGGCCTGTTTCCATGCTGTATGCCTCTATGACTGTATTATTTGGTTGTTCTGCAGTGCCTCCATGGCCTGAAACCCTGTACCTCTCAGTAGGAGGTATTCCTTCTTTGTTTGGTAACAGTGAGGTAGGATTTGGTCTAACATTGTGGTTTTACCATTATGTTAGCCCATTGTTACAGATTTTTTTTCTGCCAGTGTAAGATAAGATATCTTTATTAGTCACATGTATATCGAAACACACTGTGAAATGAATCTTTTGCATTGAGTGTTCTGAGGGCAGCCCGCAAGTGTCGCCACACTTCCAGCGCCAACATAGCATGCCCACAACTTCCTAACCCGTACATCTTTGGAATGTGGGAGGAAACCGGAGCACTTGGAGGAAACCCACGCAGACATGGGGAGAATGTACAAACTCCTTACAGGCAGTGGCCGGTGATAGAAAGTTAGATTAGCCATCATCTGATAGCAACACAATGTACACTCTGGCTCATGGATAATACTTAAGTCAAGATTTTTATTTTATGTTTCAGTGTGGTAGATCATTTGATCCAAACTTCCTTTTTCTATGGCCAAATGCCAGGATCGGACTAGTTAGCCCAAATTACTGCTCAAAGTTCCTGGAAAGTGATGGAGAGATCCAAGATGAGGTACAACTGAAGATCATGAAGGAAATGTTAGTATTGGTGTTGTTTGAATAGAGAGAAAATAATCTTGTCACTTACATTGAAAACAACAGCAGATATTTTACTTAACATATGAATAAATATGCAGTTTTATTTTTAGGCAATCAAATTTAATTTAGTTTTAGTTTCATATGAGTGCTCCTAAAGTAATATTTTGTTCATATTTTTAGGCACATATTAGGCATTTATTGCCCATGCCTAATTGCCCAGAACAGTGTTTTGCAAGTTCATTTCAAAGGACACTGTAAGAATAAACTGGGAAATTATAGGCCGGTGAGCCTGATGTCAGTCGTGGGTAAATTATTGGAAGGCATTCTAAGGAACAGGATATATAAGTATTTGGATAGACAGGGCCTGATTACAAATAGTCAACATGGCTTTGTGTGTGGTAGGTCATGTCTAACCAATCTTATAGAGTTTTTCAAGGAGGTTACCAAGAAGGTCGATGAGGGAAAGGTGGTGGCCGTTATCTACGTGGACTTTAGCAAGGCCTTTGACAAAGTCCTGCATGGGAGGCTGGTCCAGGAGGTTAAGTCGGTTGGCCTTCAGGATGAGGTGAGATAGCCAATTGGATTCAACAATGGCTTAGCAGGAGAAGCCAGAGAGTGCCAGTAGATGGTTTTCTTTCTGACTGGAGGTCTGTGACTAGTGGGGATTGGTGATAGGCCACAGGGATTGGTGATTGCTGTTGGGTCCGTTGTTGTTTATCATCTATATTAATGATTTAGATGATAATGTGGTAAACTGGATCAGCAAATTTGCAGATGACACCAAGACTGGGGGTGTAGTGGACAGTGAGGAAGGCTATCAAAGCTTGCAGCGTGATCTTGACCAGCTAGGAAAATGGGCTGAAAAATAGCTGATGAAATTTAATGCAGACAAGTGTGAGGTGTTGCACTTTGGGACAACAAACCAGGGTAGGACTTGCACAGTGAATGGTAGGGCTCTGAAGTGTGCAGTAGGACAGAGGAACTTGAGAATACAGGTCCATAGTTCCTTGAAAGTAGCGTCACAGGTAGATAGGGTCGTAAAGAGAGCTTTTGGCACTTTGGCCTTCATAAATCAGGGCATTGAGTACAGGAGCTGGGATGTTTTGTTGAAGTTGTACAAGATGTTGGTGAGGCTGAATTTAGAGTATTGGGTGCAGTTCTGGTCACCTACCTACAGGAAAGATGTCAATAAGCTTGAAAGAGTGCAGAGAAAATTTACAAAGACGTTGCTGGGACTTGAGGACCTGAGTTACAGGGAAAGGTTGAATAGGTTAGGACCTTATTCCCTGGAGCGCAGGAAAATGAGGGGAGATCTTATAGAGGTATACAAAATTATAAGGGGTATAGATTGGGTGAACGCATGCAGGCTTTTCCCTGAAGGTTGGTTGAGACTGAAATAGAGGACATAGGTTTAGGGTGAAAGATGAAATCTATAAGGGGAATCTGAGGGGAGACTTCTTCACTCAGAGAGTGGTGCGAGTGTGAAACGAGCTGCCAGCGGAAGTGGTAGATTCAGGTTCAATTGTAACATTTAAGAGAGGTTTGGAGAGGTACATGGAGGGGAGGGGTTTGGAGGGATATGGTCCAAGTGTAGGTATATGAACTAGGCAGAAGATCAGGTTGGCATGGACTAGGTGGGCCGAAGGGCCTGTGTCTGTGCTGTAATACTCTATGACTCTAATAAACCACATTGTTATGGGTATGAAAACATAGGCCAAATGGGTAAGGATGGCAGATATCTTCCCTCAAGGACATTAATGAACCAAATGAGGTTTTATGAGTTTTGTGGTCATTATTACTAAGACTGATACTTTTTATTAAATTCTAGATTACTAAATGCACTTATTAACAGCTGCCTTGGTGGGAATTGAATCAAAATCTTTAGCACAGGTTAATAGCCCAATAATTTATCTACTATGGACCAATGTGTATTAAACATCCATCAATTGAAATTCAAACTTAGTATTTTGCATTTTCATAGAATTTAGACATATTAGTTTTCAATAGACTAGATAAAAATGGATACTCTGCACTATTGTCAACCTAATTTAGAAGCTTCTGATTGGACAGTTTTAAACCATTTCTTTTGTCTTTAGGCTGGAGGTTCAAAGCTCTGCTTTTCACTCCTCTTCTCGGATTTGGGATGACGGTGTAATACTACCTACAGACACTCGAACGGTAAACTCGCACTTTCATCTAAGTTTCTATTTCTTTAATTTTTTTTTGCATTTCTCTTCTTCCTTTGCTGATACATTTCTGCAGCATCTGGATTCACTCTGTAGTGTCGCCCAGGGGTTATTTACAACATGCATTTTTATCTTTAAGTATTAAGTTGTAAAATGAGCTGCAGGTCTCATATTTACCAACTTTTCCAGAGTCAAGACTCTTTCAAGATGATTTCTGAGATGTTTTTCTTGAGAGATTTTTTAAATTCTAATGTAACTTCATCCATATCACAAAATAAATGTTTTGGTGAACTGGAGTAAATCTCACATTGGTTCTGTGTTTCTGGAAATAAATAAGCATGGAATTCAGCAGTATAGGCTCTGACAATTTTCCCTTCTGCTCTCTTCTGAAAGCACTGCTGTGCTTGGGAAATTATTCCAAGGGCACCAGTGGCCCTCCTACAACCAAGTAGCTCATTCTTCACATGTCAGTATATGTCGACCCAAAGAGTAACACACTCTTCAGTTGTGAGAGGTAGTAAAACTAAGACTGATCCTGCCCACTTCACCCTACACGTAATCCTCCCAATGGGACTCACCTCAGAATGGCTAATTATTCTCCCCTGTTAGTCAAAGGTATTGAGACTTGTTGTAGTACTATTGTTACCATTGCAGCTTACATAAGCTATCTAAGCATAAACAGAACTTTAATTCTACTAGCCTGGATGAATTATTACTGCCCTGCACATTATGATTCAATTGAACGTCCTAGTTCACTTAGGTTCCATTGAGGCAAAGTAATTTGAGACATTTGGAAAGGAGAAAGATGAACATGGTGATGCACTCTAACAAATAAAGCTTATAGATTGTAGCTTTATTGTTTCTTTTGCTGAATTTCTGCGTAATGATATTCTCCCCATGTTGGAATCCTCCCATCCCCTATTAGGCTGTAAATGCAAGGAACTCAACAGATTTCATACCAAAATAAAGATTGCTTGCAAAATTGTTTCCTCTGAATGTTCCAGCTAATTCAATTCTTCCACAAGCATTGCTTGCCTGACATGATCCACAGCATTTACGTTTTGTATAGTTTTCATCATGATTTGTGCTTCTCCTGTGTCCTGTGTTTGCGATAACACTTCCCTCCTCCTGCAGTAAAAGGTGCAATGATCTGTAAACATTCTGTTTCAAAATCTTAACCATTCAGCTGACCAATATTAGATTTAATATGGATTCACTTTTAGAAGGCTCTCAGAATTAGTAGTAAATCTTAAATCAGTTATGTTCTTTGCAATTTAAGAATGTCATTCTCCTTCTGTTATGCAACCTATGAAACTACTAAAAATCTGCAAATACACAACAAGTCTATTTGCAGCTTGAAAAGGTGGCCTGATGTAGATTCTCTGTCACAGGAACCTTTTAGTTGCTACTGTGTATTTCCAGTTTTTAAAGATTTTGCTTTGCACATCTATTTGTTTCATTTAACTACACACCATTCTGTAGAATGTAAGATGCTGCCAAATTGAAAGCACTTGTTTCATGACTAAGTAAACAAGTACAGGGCTCTGAAAGAAATGTAATATTATGTTGATGATCAGTAAATCTAATTGTGAGCTGTTTGTATATTATAGGTAATTGGTCGGTGTTTAAATATCTTCAAACAGAAACCTCGGTTTCATTCTCACTTAGAAAGGCAGGTTATATTGAGGACATAAACACAGAACTTGGCCCAATGAAGAAAGCAATGGACTTGGAATTAATTATGCTTTTGTTGATTAAGGATGGCTGAGCAGACTCAATTTTCAAAAAGGCATACAACAATTAATATGGCTTAAGTGCCTGGTTAAAAAATAAATGAATCATTGTGATTCTGCAGAATTCCTATTTTTTACCTGAGATGCACAAGTAATAAACTAGTTGGTTCAGGTTGCTCAAGGTTTCATGTCCGCAGACTGCAGTCATTTCAATAAACTATATGTGGTGTGTATCAATCATCTGCGTCTTAGGCAGAACATAATTGTACTCAGTTGTAACAAATGCCTGAAGTGAACAGCTTCTGCATCCTGCTGTGGCACTTCCTATCCTCAAACTAATCGTCCTTTCTTGCTGACCTGAACAAAGAGACCTCGACTGGGTTTGAGACAATATGCATGTAAAGATGAAGTAAACCAGCCCAATGGTTGTTTGGCAGAATTTCTGAATATTTCCATACTATTTCTTATGTCTTTTAAGTTAATTTTATAATGAACCTGGATAATACTAAAATGATGGTAAATGCTATCACAGCCATAACGAAGTGCCTTAGTTAAGAGTCATTCTGAAGTATTCACAAATTTTCTTCTGTATAGTTCAAAACTGTTGGGATTGTGATCTGGCTGAGGAAGGAATTCTCAGTAATACAGAAATGATGGGTTATTATTCCACTAAAAGCCGAGGCACTAATGCTTAAGTCAAAGCTGTTGAAGACACTGACTCAAAGTGGCATTCCATGTCGAATGGTACTTCACACAACTGCCATTCTTCCTTGATTTATTCTCTGGTTATGGACGGAGCATTCATAGTCGTACTGTTAACTGAGTGGCTAGCCTACCCATTGAAGAAAGTATTAAGAGTCAATCATTTAATTGTGATGCTGTGTTCCCCTTATGGAAAGACTTTGGTGAAGCAGGTGGAATTTTGAGAGTCTAGAAACTTTTATGTAATATTTCCTGGTAGAACCCCAGAAAATGATCACATCCAGATTTATAGCTTGCCACGTTGGAATTTGAATTCAACGCACCAGAACTGGTTCCACAACTCCACTACGCTACTTTATCCCTTATAACTGAGTTGTAATTGAATGATCTGTCCACATTCATTCGTCAGGCTTGTATATGTAATGACAACGTGAATGAGGTGGCGAGGGCAGCCAGAGCTTCTGTCAAGATAGATTTCAGAAGACTGGAGAGAAACTTGTATAGAGATATGTATAATCAAACATTTGTATGTTTTCACTTTTGTGCAATGTGGAATATTTGTTAATGATGAATTCCTACATGTTGTATCGCTGAAGGAAAATAAAGATTTAATCTCATATTTTGAGGTGTGGAAGGGAACTTTTATCCTAAGTAAAAAGGCACAAGTTAAGGTCATGATAAGTGTAAATTAAAACAGAACCAAATGTTCTGAATTGGAGACTGGAGACCAAATTGGAGACTGAATTGTGCTGAAATGGCTAGATGAATGTTTGAAAAATGGTGTAGTAGGATAGGATTTAAAAAAAGTTTTATCACTTGGTTACAACAATCTAATGAGTTTGAAATTCAATTCAGTACAAAGGGCCTTGTGTGCACATCATGATCAACATTTTTATAAATGGGCAATTCTTATCCAAGGACAATTTGAGGTCTGATATGGTTCTCAAATGAAGTACAGGTTAACTACATCATAGAGACCACCTTTTTCTGTCTAATTGCACTATATCCAAACTAGTGTGTATGAATGAATGCTGATATGAATGCTCAGAACAGATAATACATTTCTCAATCTGAGTTTTTAAAATTGGGATGAGCACAAAATTCATTTGGCAATGCTCCACTATGTAAATTGGTTTCAAGGATACATCACTAACAATGGCTACACCCCAATATGTAAAGCAAACAGAGTATGAATTACTGAAGAGTTACTTTAGTAACTTGTTTGAAAGCCATATTGGTGGAGGCCTAGGAGCATGCAACTTGCCTGACTTTGAATTTTGATTTTGTTCAAGGGTGATCCAGAAACAGTAGGGGAAATAAAAGCAGCTGGAAACAAATGAATTAGAAATGAGAACAAGCCAGTCAATTACCTAATGAACAGGAACATGTTAATTGTTTTAATACAGCAGATTATAAAATTACTAAATGAAATGGTGCTTACTTGACACACGGGATGTACAACTACATCCATTGGGATATAAGCACGTATCACCATGCTTGAGGACAGCTTCTATCCCACTGTTATAAGACTATTGAATGGTTCCCCAGTTCGATAAGATGAACTCTTGACCTCACAATCTACCTCGTTATGATCTTGCACTTATTGTCTTCCTGCACTGCACTTTAACTGTAACACTTTATTCTGTACTCTGCTATTTTACCTTGTACTACATCAATGCACTATTATAATTAATTGATCTGTATGAATGGTATGCAAGACAAGTTTTTCCAATGTACCTTGGTACATGTGATAGTAATAAACTGGTTTACTTATGTAGTCAGTTTCAAATCAAGATCATCCCTAAACTTTGACTTAAAACTTGTCAATGATAATGCCAGACTGAAAACAGATTTACCTATTTGTTCAATGGTTGAGAAAACTAGAAATGTGCATCTTTTAAAACATTTGTACTGTACACATAATGCAATGACAACAAATTCACAATTAGGTGGAAAAGATTTTTTTAATTGGTTTGTGAATCATAATTTATAATTCCAAACACTACAGCAAATTAATTTACAATTTTCAGTCAAATGTAGTTTTCTCTTTTTTCCTCTGCTTCCCCTGTTCCCCAGGAGATGATTTTTATCCAGGGAACAAGTACATGGCAACTAGTAGAGAGCCATTCTTAATGTTTGCACATAAAGACCGAGTAGAAAGAGACTAATCAAATGTGGATAATATCACATCTTTGCTCAACTGCCACCTGCTTGTATATGCTGCCACTCACTAGCTGGCAATGGAGAGCAGGAAATGCAGCTGGGTTTAATTCTAACCTGGCTTCACCGAGTTGAATTCCAGCCTTTTGCCCACCAGCACATGCTAAAATTTAATGGCTCTATAATTTAAAGGACTCAAACAGATACTGTCTGTTAATTTTGTTTCAATTGTTAGTACCAAGAACTGTCGAGTTTGTTACTTGGTTTAGTAAATTTAATGTTCACTTTCAGGACAAAATCTGTAAAGGATTCCATATTGTGGGACTTTAATTTGTTGACCTTTTCCACTTAAATGGGTCATAGTTTCAGCAGCTTCATTTTTAACACTAGATTTAATGAGCCTTAATCACACATACCTTATTTGGAAAGATATCTTAAGATTGCTAGGCCTTTTGTAAGGAATGATTGTGCAAGAAATTACAAAACAAGCAACGTGTGGCACATACAGAAGTAGGTCAGTGGAAACTAGCAGTGCACCATCTGCATAAGAAGAGCCTAATCTTGGTGATCCTCAACAATTAAAACTCTGCAAAGTATTAGGTTCTTGAGTAAAGCTGCGTTTAGTAAAAAATACTGTGTTGAAATGCTTCCAATTGTTTTCAAAATCACATGCTTACTGTACTTCTTTTATAAGTTTATCCTCCTGACATGTCTTAACATTCACTGTTCGCATTTATCCTCTTAGTTATATGGGGGAAAATTTTGATGATTGCCTTGAACTTGTATTTTTTTGTAGCAAAATTTCATAAGGGAGAAATATGGACATAGATCAATGTGCAGGTTTTGAGAGATCAGAAAAGAGAACGTGAAGAATTGAAGTAAGGCATGCAAGAGAGTAGTGGCAATGGTCACCGAGTTCTACCCTTAAAATTGAGGCAAAGAAAAATGGGAGGGAAGAGATTAGGAGAAGGCTACACAGCCCAGAAATGAAGAATAAAGCACATGAGAGGATAAATTGTTTTCTTCATCAATAATCATTGTTGTTATAAGGTCTCCTTGTGAAATGCACATGCACAATCTAAGTTGCACAAATGATTGCTTCCTCCACTAGGTTTGACGTTGCAGATAAGAGCTGGGATACATACAAAGGTTTTCACGTGCTGAAATCCAGTGGAATGGAAATGGCATGACTTGAACAACATGAAATTCTGGTGTCATAATATTTTGCTACCCACAACATTAAAAATGAAGCAACTGGCAATCCAGCCTTTTTCTGAGATGTTAACTTTTTTTGCTCTGTTAAGCTGTGATGTCAAAAAGTGAATGCTTGGTGTCATACAGAAACCCAATATTGGCTTAAACTAATTTAAATTTATAGTACAATTTAAAACTATTAAGTGGCTAGGACATATTTACTTTCATGCCTCTTGAACAAATCAGAAAGGGATAGTGTGTTAGCATATTTTTGCTCTGTTCCACATACATTGCTTTATTTCACATTGCAGCATATTTGAGTTACACCAGGTAACATGCCATCAAGGTTTATACATTCCGTGGAAGGTAACAGGGATATTGATCTCCACCTCTGCTCTTGCTACCTCACTGAGATCCTTAGCATCCAGAATTAGAAGGAAGGCAGGTCTTTGCCCTGAACCTGGGCTTACGACTGATGTCAGCAACACTCCTGTCAACAGAAAGTAAATAGTCATTCCACATAAAGGATGAAAGAATTCTCAAACAAGAACTTCTCCCTGCATCAGGGCATAGTTCAAACAATCCCTTGCACAACTTGCCCACCTGCCTGCCTGTAGTTGTGAATTCTAAACTCCCATGCAGAGCATCACTCTAGTCCTGTCAAGACAAAGCTCCATACTAAGCAGATAACTTATCAGGTGAGATGTATGAATGTTTGGTTTTAATTTTCATTGATCACTTTTTGGGCTATTTTATTAAAAGAAACGTTTTTAAAATTCCACAGCAGCAGACTCACCCAAGCGAGACCAAGTATACCAAGGAAGCTAATTACGAACAGGCCAACATTGCAAACAGGGGCATTATACAACAGTTCAATGAGGAAATCTATCATTACACCCAAGGCTCTAAATACAGCTGCCAAGAATCTATCTTGGATTCTGTTTGCCATCATGCAGAAAAGCACATGGGCACCTCTTAAAGAACATTTACAGTTACGCAAGCCCACAGAACTTAGGTGCAGGTTCAAGAGACCCAAAATATTTCCAAAATCTGTGTGCAGATGTGCTGTGGAGCTTAGCTAATTAAAACTGCACAGATGACCAAAACACAAGCTCACCAATTTTTGCCTAACTAGAGTCAATTCTGCCTGCTCAGATTCTCTTCTTCACAATAACCTGAAATTAAAAGGCAAACTTCCCAGGTCACAGTACAGATTACACTGGTTCTCTCATTTGCTCAACTTAAAGGGAAGCAAAGTAGAATTGGAAACTTCTGCTTCCACTCAAAATTTTAATCATAAAATACAAGGCATGCACCATCATACACCCTACTGCCAGATCTATCATTTATTTCATACCATCATCTTCATCCAATGCATCTGGATGTGGAACGAAGATGGGTTCTGATGGATAAGTATCTGGTTCTTGCCATATCCAGTGCTCCTTGGTTTTCACATTTAATTTGTATATCTATATGGAAGGAAAAAACATATTTATGAAATTCAATTTATTTTTAAGTTAGCCTGCTAGCTATAACTGCCTTCCAACCCAACCCAATTTCACCTTATCTGGAACAAAATGGTTCAGTCCCAGTCCGTAAGCAAATGTGTAATCCTTTCCACTGAATTTCTTATAGTTAATCTGAGGAAATTCAAAGGCTGTAACACAGAACATATGTTTTATGCAAATTTCAAGCATTCTTTCAAAACAAGTTTTGTCATTGAGAAGTTTCTTTGCAGATCTTTAGTACTAAAAGAGAAATCACCTTGCCGAGGTCCTGAGAAAAGTACTTCTGGTTCCAACCAAATTGTCCCATCTTGCCGAACTGTAGCAGTGGCAGTTGTTGTGTTGAGAGAGATTAAATTTTTTCCATGTTCTACCTGGATGAAGCACAAAAACAATTTACTGTATGAAATACAGTAACAGCGGCATGGTAGCGTAGTGGTTAGCGTGGCGCTATTACAGCGCCAGCGATTGGGGTTCGATTCCCGTCGCTGTCTGTAAGGAGTTTGTACGTTCTCCAGTGACTGCATGGGTTTCCTCCGGGTGCTCCGGTTTCCTCCCACATTCCAAAGACGTATGGGTAGGTTAATATGGGTTTAAAATGGGCAGCGCGGACTCGTTGGGCCGGAATGGCCTGTTACCACACTGTAAATAAAATTTTTAAATTTAAATTTTAAAAAAATTAAAAAATTAAAAAAAGACTTAAAAAAAAAATTTGAATTTAATTTAAAAGAAATCTACTGCCTAGTGCTGCCGGTACAGAGGATAAGGCGGCTTCTCAGAGATTCCTAGAAGAGCATTTTGCTGAAGAGCCAGAACCAGGTTTATCATCACTGACATATGTCATGAAATTTATTTATTGTGGCAGCAGTACAGTGCAAGGCATAAAAATTACTATAAGTTACAAAAATAAATAAATAGTGCAAAAAAGGAATAATGAGGTAGGGTTCATGGACAGTTCAGAAATCTGATGGTGGAGGGGAAGAAACTGTTCCTAAACATTGAGTCTGGGTCTTCAGGCTCCTGTACGTCCTCCCCAATGGTAGTAACGAGAAGCAGGCATGTCCCGGATGGTGAGGATCCTCAATGATGGATGCCGCTTTCTTGAGATACCGCCTCTTGAAGATGTCCTCGGTGGCGGGGAGGGTTGTGCCCATGATGGAGCTGACTGAGTCTACAACCCTCTGCAGCCTCTTTCGATCCTGCACATTGGAACCTACAATACCAAGCGGTGATGCAACCAGTCAGAATGCTCTCCATTGCACACTTGCAGAAATTTGCAAGAGTCTTTGTGACATACCAAATCTCCTCAAACTCCTAATGAAGTAGAGCTGCTGGTGTGCCTTCTATGAGATTGTATCAGTGTGTTGGGCCCAGCACAGATCTTCGGAGATGTTGACGCCAGGAACTTAAAGTTGCTCGCCCTTTGCACTGCTGACCCCTCAATGAAGACTGGTATGTATGTTCTCCCAACTTCCTCTTCTTGAAGTCCACACTCACTTCCTTAATCTTGTTGATGTTGAGTGCAAGGTTGTTGTTGTGACACCACTCTTGTACACCTGCTTGTCACCATCTGAGATTTTGCCAACAACAGTATTGTCATTGGCGAATTTATAGATGGCGTTTGAGCTGTGCCTAGCTACACAGTCATGAATGTAGAGAGAGTAGAGCAGTGGGGTAAGCACGCATCCTTGACATGTGCCTGTGTTGATTATCAGTGAGGAAGGGATGTTATTACCAATCTGCACCAACTGTGATCTCCCGGTAAGGAAGTCAAGGTTCCAGTTGCAGAGGGAGGTACAGAGGCCTAGGTTTTGAAGTTATTGATTAGTACTGAGGGGATGATGACGTTGAACACCAAGCTGATAAACAGCAGCCTGACGTATATTTTGCTGTTGTCTAGGTGATCCAAAGCCATGGAGAGCCAGTGAGATTGCGTCCGCCGTAGACCTGTTGTGGCAGTAGGCAAATTGCAGTGGGTCCAGGTCCTTGCTCAGGCAGGAGTTAATTCTAGCCATGACCAACCTCTCAAAGCACTTCATCACAGTAGACATGAGTGCTATTGGGTGATAGTCGTTGAGGTAGCTCACTCTGCTCTTCTTGGGCATCAGTTTGATTGATGCCCTTTTGAAGCAGAATCCTTGGACAAAAGATACTGACTGAACTAAATGAGTGATGGGTATTATGTTATCTCAAAAAATGGGTGTGCCTTGCTTCCACCTGTGAGATCCAGGGTTGGCAAATAGCTTGGAAAATAAATGATGGGTCCCTTACTTTGCACCAGTTTGGTCCAGTGATGGGGGTTGGGTACAAACCCACACTCTTTCTCCTGACCCAAGCACAGGTATTTGTTGGCATTGAGTAGGAGATCTCTTTGTGACCACTATTCTTTCAAAAGAGGATAATATTTATTCACAATCTGACAGTAGTCTACTGGCTCCAGTTTGTGCATCATGTGAATTAAGTTAGCCTATTGTGGAGTGCAGTGACCATTATGCAGACAAATATATAGTAATTAGAACAAAAGGCACATGATCATTCAAGTAGATATTTGAATTTTGAATACATTCAATTATATTATTTAATTAGTATTTTTGATGAAATAGCAGTTTGTTCAGTTATTCTGTTTGATTCATTATGTTTTGCATATCAATACTAATCTTCAAGAATTTCCAATACCCAAACTTAAAAATAATGATTTTTCTCCACAGTTGGTTGTTAATTCCCCTCAAAAGTTAGTGTTGGAGTATATTTCACAAAGTATTTAGTCCATTAAGTGAATAGTCCACCAGCAACCGATTCAACCCAGATCATCTTTTCCTCAGATATGTTAAGGCCAATTTTTCAGGAGTACCTTTATGCTCGATTGAGTGCAAAGGGCTTTCCCAAAGGATGAAATAGGGCAAAGCTGGCTAGATGAGACAAAACATTATCTTGCAAATAAAACTGGAGGCTGCATTTTGTTGCTCTGGATCTATTTTCCTGGCATTTCACTAGTTGGCTACCCAATAGTTGAATACCTAATAGCACATTGAATAAGCAGTGTTGGGCCTGCTCCTTTTGGATCATTCAATCTGAGTAGGATAGATAGTTACTGCAAGAAGTTCTGAAAGATTACCATCTTTTCCGGAGAGCATTCCTAGTCATAAGGTCCCAGAGTTGTAAAACATTTTCTGTTTCATCTCCAAGCACAAAGACTTCCCAGAATGTTGGTCAGTGTTTGGTGTGTGATGGAGCTATTATTAGTTATAAGGCCTTAAACAGGAGCAGCACCCCTTTCCACATGCAGGTATGGGAACCTGAAATTTCACTAGATAGGAATCATTAAAAAAAACAAGTACAGTATTAAATAAGAACCCAGCTTCTCCCAAGATAAATACATTCAAACTGCATACTCCCTAAATATTTACCTAGCAAAGATTGTGATTGATTATTAATGCCAAGGCAAATCGGCAGCACCAAAACTGTCACCCCAGCAAAAATCAACTAACCTAAAATTATATTTCAAATATTCCTAGTTTATATGATTCAGTATCAGTCATCAGATGATCTATTAGCTTACTTAAATCAGAATTTAAAAACCATCAGAAACATTTTCTTTTATCCAAACTTTTGTGCAGAAGTATTCACTTTTTAAAAAAACTAACATAGTCTCTTTGAACTATTTTGAATGTCAGTTTGTTAGTCTCCATTCACAGTATCAATTGCTGCTGAAATATAAACAGACAATACTGGAATTATACTCTGTCCCTCAGCACCTAAAAAATGTAGACAGGTTCATGTGATGAGTAAGAATCTTTTCATCAGAATCTCACATAATCTTTTCTATTTAAACTCCTGATGTGCACTTTCAGAAGCAATGTTTTGATTTCATCTTTTCAGGATTTGCCTGAACTTGAATCATATTGTATTCTTTGAAGTTTAGAAGACTGAGCAGGTGATCTTGTTGAAACGTACAAGATTTTAAGGGGGCATGATGGGTAGATGTTGAGATGTTTTCTCTAGTGGGAGAGAATCAAAGGGATATAGAAGATGAGGGGTCATTATTTAAGACTGAGAGTGCATAGAATTTCTTCTTGTAGAGGGTGGTGAATCATTAGAATTTTCTAGCTGGGGAATCACAGAGCTTGCATAATTGGAGGTATTTAAAGAGTAGATAATTTTTTAAACAGGTCGGGGAATTGAGGACTACGGAGCACTTGCACAAAAGAGGAGTGAGACCTAGGGCAGATTGGCCCCATGATCACGTGGAATGGCAGGTCAGGTGTTCGACTAACTCCTATTTTCTTGTGTCCTTCTTGTATTGGATTTGTCTTTGACTATTAACCATTATTATAGCCTGTTTGTGATGGAAGTAAATACCCTTGGCTCTTAACATTCCAACAAAAAATACTCACGTTGTTTATGTCCAATGGTAGAACATATCTCCTAACTTCTGGCTGAGGAGCTTTTTTTGCATTCAGTTTTAGTTCTTCCCAGTTTTCACGCAAATTGGCAAGCCACAGGTAATTGTATATAAATTCAAACCTGTGTTTGGGTGGGGGGGGGGCGGGGGAATTCACAAGACAGAAATTGGATAAAATATGACCAAACTGATTTGATTTAAAATAGATTTTGTACTGTACTTTAATCATTTAGGCTTTTAAAATTAACAAATATTAATATCTGGAAATAGTTCACACAATGAGAATTAGTTTATTTCTCCACACTAAGTTCCTAATTTTATTACCACAGAGGATGCACATCATATAAAGTTGGCACTTTATTTCACAGGTCAGGAAGGGGGAAAAAAAGAATCAAATGGAAAGTTGGTTTACTGTTGTGAGCTTTCAATTGCTGACGGTAGTGTTAGGAAATGTAATAGAGTAAGTAAGAAGAAACCATTCCTTTACAGAAGAGTCAATTGCCAGAGGAAACAGATTTATGAATGACAAAAAAAAACAAGGTGATATGGAGAACCACTTTTCCCCTCAAAGAGTTACTGTGGTCAGAAAGGCTCAGCCTGAAAGGATGGTGAAGGCAGATACATAGTAACTTCCAAGAGAGAACTGAATAAATATGTGAAGAGAAAAAATTCACAAGTCTGTGGGAGGAGAAGAGTGGAGATAATGGGATTATTTGTAATAATTCCCTCAAAATCCAGGCTGGATGGTTTTTAAATATTTTGTATCATTCTATAATTGCATAGATTGCTGTTATTTATGTCCTGGGCTCAGACCCCAAAAATGGGAAGAAAGAAAGAGGGAATGGAAAAATGAGAAGTCAAAGGGATCATGAGTCTCTACGTCAGCTTCTTGGGTTATTGGTGAAAGATTTGAAGAGGTATAAATCAACAATTCTTATTAAGCAATTTGTACTTACCCCTTCCAGGAGCAGACATCAACAATAATAAAGCCGCTGTCTTCATAAGTATTAATATGATGGAAAATATTAAATGCTGAAGTCCTGTAATTGTATTTATGGTATTCACCAGTCTTCTTGTTTGCAACATGGAACCATGTCTGGGGGGATGGTAAGAATGTTTACTGACAAACTAGAAATCTTATAATGTTCCTGTTCAAACATAGCCATATGAGCAGGGCAATGCCATTCTATATTATGAGGGCCCATTAAGGATTGTACATGCCCCATGGTGGGATGGAGAATTTTAAATTACCACCAACAGAGATACCGAGTTCAGAAATAATTTATTTACGTGCAGAATTACAGACAATCAAGTGCATCGCTGCAGCAGAAAAATTGCATCTTTTTAAAGAGAAGTTGACAAACATTTGAAGAAGGAAAAGATATAGGTTGAGAGGAAGATAGCAGGGCAACAGGATTAATGTTTTACCTAGTAAAGCAGCTCTCGATTCTCCTTACTGGAATAAAATGTTAACTTTTCCACATAATAAATCATTACTTACTCCCATGGAATCGTTTGATTCAAAACAGTCCATGTACGTAGCACTTCGCACACTCCATGATGAGAGAAACTTCCACAGGTTAATTTTGACAGGTTGTTCCACAAACACAATGTAGTTTTCACACAAACCAAAACTGCATGGATGAAGATAATCAAGGTCTTAATTAACACTGAATTCAACAACAACAATTTGCATTTATATTGGAAGTGTTAATATAGATAGGTTTTGCAAGATGCTTTATGGAGCTGTAATCAAATTAATTTTCTTTTGTCATTGTGTTTTAGGAAAAAAAGGCTATGATATAATTCATAATCATGATGAATTGACACATATTTCTTGTGAATGCCAAGAGTCTTAACAAAATGAAAAATTTGAGCCAAATTAGCATTAAATCTTAAAACAATCCTGTAAAGCTTCTGACCACATTTTAAATAATGGAGCTGCTGAAATATTTCCTGAGCATTTGTATTTTAGCTGTGAAGAAAAGTAGTTGTCTATTACAAGCTTATCAACTGACTGCTTGCATTGTGCAGATTGCATAATCATGGGAGCATAGCAATAACACTGTGCCCAATCCTGTCCTCATTCACAATCCATACACATTTGCACAGGCAGTATCTGGGGAGAGGGAGCCAGAGTTATATCAGCTGGATGAAGCTTCGGCAGAAGTATCAGCACGATCTGATAAAACGTCTTGAACTGAAACAGTAACTGTTTTTTCTCTCTAAAGATACACTTTGACCTGCAGAATATTTCTTGCATTTTGTGTATTTTTAAATTCAGATTTCCAACATGTGTAATATTTTGCTTTTACAATCAAATAGACTTCCCCATAAGGGAGAAAATGATCAGCAGAAAATGTTGTTTCTTTTCCTATCTCAGTAATGCAAAGTGTCAGATCTATTGAAAGTCAGTAAAATCACTACAAAAATCTCTGAAGTTAGATTCTTGCTAAGTTTGAGTTTTTAAAAAATTAAGTACTATGCTGGTAGTTTTGTATTCCAAAACAATCTAGGATTATCAAATAAGACAAAACTTACTCCTTTGAAAATAAACAAACCTGTGTACGTAGGAAGGTTTGAACCTGTCACTGCATGGAAACTGCACAACCACCTCTGTTTTTCTCAAGGGATCTTGCCTATCTGCAATAATAAGCATTTGTATGTTGAGCCACAGCATTTAATCCCTTAAAAGTTCCTTTCAGATGTTATCTTTTTCATCAGCAACATATTTGATAGATACCAGAACTATAATGGTCATTGTGAATTCCATACTCGTAGCATAAGAAATGTCATTGTATTACTCTAGAGAAAGAGTAATCTGTTGGGTGGCTCCCGGAAATTGACCATGAAAACTGATAGGTTGTTGTAAAAAGCCAAAAGTTTCACTAACGTTAATATTTTTGTTTCATAATTTTTTGAGAATACAGGAAAAGCTACTGCGTAACTTGCTGTTACGGTGCTGTCCAAAAGTAGTCAACATTTCCTCCAAAAGGTCAAGATGCAGATCCCACTCTATAAAGCTGCTCAGAGCTGGCTCTGAGTTTTTTGCTTGGTTCTAGGAATGTTGCTCCTATAAATGCATTTTGTAGGGAATTCCTGGATTCTGGCCAAGTAAATTCAATGGGTGCTCCACTGAAGAAATACAATTAGTTATCAAAAAATTCTCTGATAGGACACTAGCACTAACTATTTGCCTTTTAAGATGATAAATATTTTAAGATACTTGTATCCATTGTAATACAGCAGCCTATATGATCCTCTGGACAAACACACCAATGTGCAACTGCCACAGTGATGCGGCAGATAGTATTGCTGTTTCTCTGCTTAAGGGACCCAGGTTCGGTGCTATCTGTATGGAGTTTGCATGTTCTCCCTGTTACCATATGGGTTTCCCTCTGGTACTTAAGTTTTTTCCCCACATTCCAATGACATGCTGGTAGGTTAATTAGTTCTGTAAGTATACCCAGAGGAAAAGAATTAAAGGGGAGTTGAAAGACAATAGGTTGCAGCACTACAGGGAAAAAAAGGGAGTGCATTAGGATTGCTCGATTGGGAGCTGGCATGGATTGGATGGGCCAAATGGACCCTATGCAGTAATAAGTAACAATTTTTTTTGAGTACAAGAAAAAAAAACTGACTCAAATATCAGTTGTTGACATTGAAGTTTCAAAGCAATCTAGAAATGGTGGGTAAACCTTTTCGATTGGTACTCTTCATAGCATCTACGTGTAGACTACAACACATGAAAATGGTAAGCAATAATCAAGCAGAAAGTCAAGCAAAAAGTTTGAAGAATCCAGAATAAGGATTCGTGTACTGGCTTTTAGCATTTGATTTTTTGTTTAAAAAAAGCAGGATAGAGCTGTCACTGAGGAAAGTGGGCGTACTTCCAATAAGGTCAATTAAACTTTCCAGTGTTGAGGAAAAGCTCATCTGCAACTATAGGCAGCATTTATCAGTGTTGGTTGACCATCAAATGCAGGCCAATTGCTTTAGGAATTGCAATTATTATAGAACTGAAGCAGGTTTGATTAACATTTTTGAAGAACTACGCTATCCACGAGGCTATATAAAACATGCTGGCCAAGAAACTCCATCACGCAGTGTAAGCTTTTTTTTTGATTCTTTGGTTCCCGCCTTAGTCCTAGATGGCTTATATTCCTTTGTGATCTCCACAACACACAAATAAAGATGTGCTACACCAATCAATTCTGCAGCAGTTGAGTCCTTGGGCACTAAAGTTTAAAGTCATAGGCATGGCATGCAATGATCATATAATAGTGCACTATAGTTTTTGTCTGTTGTAAAGTGAATTCAACAATAGACAATCATTTGCATCTGTTCCACACCACTCCCTCCCCATTCAAGTTTTTGATTATACCTATTGCTGTAATAGTTCTAAAAATGACCATGTACCTGGCTGCAGTGGAGGTATTTTGATAATGTTGTAGGCAAATGCAAATCTTTTCCCAAAGCAATTGCCAATGTTGTAGACCGTTCCATCACATTCAATGTGAGGGTGGGCTGTTGCACCATTGATTGTACAATAGTTGCAAAGATCAACCTGTACCAAGAAAAAAAACACATCACAGAATGTATACTAAAATTTGAAAGTTTTTGGAAACAATTTTCATATCTAAATTTAACTTAGTTGCATCATTTTTTCAACTACATAAATTTTGTAATTTTTTTCCCTGATTCTGTGGTTTATACATTTTACCATGTAGTCACTACCAGTATTATATGACTGTATGGCAGAAAATTAAGGCCATAATTGAAAATGTAACAAATAAGACTTTGAAAATCTTGACACATCAACAATAGTACTGTATATTCTGTTTTCCTGTTACTATTTTCATGCAATGATCATTAAGCAAATGTGCACTTATTAGGTGGACAGCAACTACCAGAGCATTAGAAATGGTAATAATAAGCAAATGTACACTGCTGGTGACCTCCAAACCACACAACAAACACACACAATAAAACCCACTAGTTGCATGACTTTAAAGAGTGGTTTTAACTGTTTCCCTTCCCAAACCCTAATCATTCAGGCTTGGATACATTAGCATGTTTCTTTTGTTAGCAGCTTTAGCTAGAAGACTCCATGCCACAATGGACACTCTCCTTTCAAGGCCATCCAGCATAGGCCTGTAGAGGCCAGAACCCTCCTATCATGCAGCCACTCTTTTATGCATAGATTGAGCTCATTGTTTAGTTTGAACACACCACATGAGACAGTGGAAACACTTTTAAGCCAGAAAGGAGAGCTTTTTGAACAAATGCCATGTACAAAGGTCTAATGTGTAAATTGGTAAAGGCCAAGTACCCCTTGTCTTCTCAGTATGATTCTTAATCTTGGCCGACCTAATGAATTTAGGAGACTAGGAATGAGTCACACTTGTTAAAGTTAAATAAAACATAGTACCAATTCAGTAGTGACCCAGATGCCAGCATTGAATAGTTATGGGCCTGTAAGAACATGAGGAAAAAGTAGACCATTCACCTTGTGCCTGCTCAGCTATTTGATAAGATCATGACCTTTAACCTCACTGCAACATTCCTGCAATAATACCATATCTTTTGATTACTGTAAATATACAAAGATCTATCCATCTATCTCCACAGTCTTGCTGGGTAGTGAATTCCAAAGATTCTCTACCCTTGAGGTGTAGAAATTCCTTCTCATCCTAGTCCCAATTGTTTCAATCCTTATTTTGCGATTGACCCCCTTGTTTCTTAACATCCTAAACAGAGGAAACATCATCAATGCATCTACTCTATCAAGCCTCATAAGAAGTTAGTATGTTTCAATAAGATTACCTTTCATCTTCTAAATTGTAGAAAGAGTAGGCTCACTCTGCTTAACCTCTCCCCTCAGGACAATCTGTCACCCCAGGATTTAACCGATGAACCTTTGTACTCCATCTATCACAAGTATATAGTTTCTTTGGTAGGAAGACTACTCCTGTGTACAATATTCCAGGCACAGACTCACCAGGGCCCTCTATAACAGCAGTAAGATGCCTTTACTCTTGAAACCCAAACCTATTACAATAAAGGCTAATATACCTTTTGCTTTCCCAATTGCTTGACTAGCTGCATGTTAATTTTTGGTGATTCATGTATTGGGACACTGGGGTCACTTTAAATACCAATACCTTTCAATCCCTCAATCATTTAAAAAAAATCCCTACCACTTTTTTTTAAACCATCTCCTCCCCTACTTAGTCTATTCCCCCTGACGCCACCCATTCTTCTCACAATTTACATAGCCACCCAGCTTTGCATCAGAAAACTTAACTATTTTGCATTTGTTCTCTTCATCCAAACCATTCCTTTAGAGTGTGATCAGCTGGACACTAGTACTGATCCTTGCAGCCCTTCAACAACCTCCCAATCTGTTTATTTCTGTCTGTCAAGACTTTTTTTCCTGTCTGTTAACCAAATCTCAATCCAGTAAATTATCTGAAACTTCATGCTCTAACGTTGTTCAGCAACCTTTTGAGGGCCATATTGAAGATCTTTTATTAAGTCCAAGTGCACCACATGCATTGGTTCCCCGTTATATTTTCAGCTAGTTATAACATCAAACCAATAGCATTTGTCAAACACCATTTTCTTTTTGTAAATCTATGCCAATTCTGACAAAACCCTGTTGTTATCTTCTGTAAAAACAGATTCCAGTATATGATGTCAACTAACTGGTCTGTAGCTCCCTGCTTCCCTTCCCTCCTTTCTTAAATACTTGTAGTTACATTTGCTATATTCCAATCTCCATTTCCAGCTCTTTCAAAACTATGGAATGCAGGATATCAGGTTCTTGGGAGTTATCAATTTTAGGTAATAGTAGTTATTCCAATTTTTTTTCATTAATGGTAATTTCTTTCAGCTCCTCAGTTACTCCTGAGCTGTTATTCACTTACATTTCCAAGAGATTTTCAGTGTTTTATTACATGATGACCGATTTTTGTTTTAATTTCTCTGCTTTTCTTTTATTACCAAATGTAAATCTTCCTGTCTCAGTCTGCAAGGAACCCACACAAACTTTTGTAATCTTTTCCTTTTTACAAATCCATAAGCTTTTGCAGTGTATTTTTGTTTGTCCCTGATACTTCTCACTTCTACTTTCTCTTATCAGTATTTTGACCCCCCTTTGCTAAATTTGGAAATATTTCAATGTCTCAAGATCATGGAGCTTTTCAGCAACATTATAAGTCTTTTCCTTTCATGCTATCTTAAATTCTTTTTAGCCATGATTGTTTTTTTTGTTGTAAACCACAATTAATTCTTTAAATATTATTCATTGCTTGTTTACTGTTCTACTTAACTAGATACTATTGCATATGTTTTCCATGAGAGAGCTGATGGATTCTACAATAGCAATGCACAAAACTATTCATCTCTCAAAGTGAACTTGGGTGCTCAATGCTGTTGTTCTCATTGAGATGGCAGTACAATGCCAAAAAAGGGAAATATAGCAATGTTATCAATTATGCTGTTCTTTATAACTATGTAGAAAGCTTTGTACCATGAGACAATACGTATTAAGAATTGCATTTGGCTTGGACAAGCAAGCTTACGTATGATTACACAAACTGGTGGGATTTAAAATTATTAGCAAATCCATCTCAGTTTAATCTGAACCCAGGTTCCTAAGGATAAAAGGAATAAGTTCACTCATCCAAAGTAGTGCTGACAAAAGCTTTCACACTTCAGCTGATGGGATGACCTAAGACGTATATACTAGAGGGCAAATCTTTAAGGTGAGAGGGGGTAAGTTTAAAGTAGATGTGCAGAGCAAGTTTTTTTCCTTATGTAGAGTGGTGGGTACCTGGAATGCGCTGCCACGGGTGGTGATAGAAGCAGATACAATAGTGGCATTTAAGAGGCTTTTAGATAGGTACATAAATATTCAGGGAATGGAGGGATATGGATCACGTGCAGGCAGAAGCGATTAATCTAACTTGGCATCATGTTTAGCACAGATGTTGTGGGCCGAAGAGCTTGTTCTATGTCATATGGATTAAAACCATGTTATGATCGTCCAATCAGTTTATGGTGCTATGCTTTAAGATTTAAGCATGGAAGTCTAACACTGATTATCACCATTTGTGATTGACCAAACTCTTTAAACCAACCAATAATAATGCATCTACATGTAGTAGTTAATAACCTTTTGTATAGTTTCCAGTGTCTCTGGATTGACTTTTGTAATGTAGTTTGTTTCTGTGCAGGCATAGAAGTCTTCTCCAATTGGATACACATTTACCAGAGCATTATCGGTAATTTCTACTCCTTCGAAATAGGAGAAAAACCTAAAATAAGGAGAAATTTAAATAAAAATTAAGAAGGCAAAAGAACACACGATTGGAAAATTCTGGACTAACTACTATTTATCTTAATAATTAATTCCCTATTACAAGAACAGTCCTCTGGGTGCACGCAGAAAAAAAAAGTAGACAAGACAATATTTATTTTGTGGGAATTATCAGATCCTATAATATTTTTAAATTTATATTTACAAGTTTTTGAATATATCCACTTTGTTGCTTTACAATGAAAGTAATTGATAATATGTGCCCTTGGAAAACCATTTTTTTCCAATTCTGAATAAAATTAGCATTTCTATCTCATTAGGAAGTCCTAGTTCTCTTTCCTTAATGGCAGAAAACTGCAAAGATGAGATCATAATTTCAAACACTAACAATAGGGTTTATTTTCAAATTGTGTGATGAGTTAACTTGATACTGAGCAATGAAGGTGTTTTGCCATTCATAGAAGGTACAAGGCCTATTAATATATGTGACTAGTGATGCTGAACACTGAAGAGATGTGTGAATTGTAACAGTGAGCTAGTAGAACAGGAATCTAGGCAACTAGTAACCTTGAGCAGAGAGGTGAGAGCTGTATTGAAAAGGCAGAAAGAATCCTTACAGTCCACAATGTCTCTCCCAATGAAGGCTTCAAATAAAATCATTTATAGATGTGCAGGAAACAAAATTAAGTGAAAAGTTGCCACATTGCCCTCTTCCTTCTTCAGCAGTTTTTGGGCTTTCTCAGCAGGCTGCAGTGAAATAGGAGATGATGGGTTGAAAATTGGCTAGGGATCCACGCAGCAGTTTCATGTGGAGGGTTAGGAGCAAGCAACCAGCAGTGGTCAGTTAGTACGGGGGGATGAGAGCTTGATTTCATGGTGCGACTTCCATATCATTCTATAGGTGTCTATGGGACTGCGTCAGAGATTTAATCAAAAGCTACCCGAAACAAAGGTAGAAATTCCTAACTCTTGATTATTGCATGAAAATTTTGCCATGTCTGCAATTTTATTTACTGTATTTATGTATCTATTTTACTTGGAGGTAAACAAATGTTTTGATTTTTTGCATTATTTTGATAATGTTAGTTACCACATTTCATTTTAGTTCGAAGCGAAGTCTGAATATCCTATGTGGCTTCTGGTGCATTATATCATGAAGAGCAACTGTTAGTCCTGTGCCATACTATCCCAGTTATGTTATGTTCAAAAATGCTCGTTCTGATTTACAGAAGATGTAGTTTCCTTGAGGAAACTGTCTTTTTATAATGCCCACAGATTAAAAGCATTGAAGTAATCACAATTAAGATAAAAAATAGTGTTGGGTGGTAAAAAAGAAAAAGTTTGCAACTCTGTGGGGTCTTATGACCTCAATGTCCAAAGTGCTTTTCAGCCAGTGAATATTTATAAAGTGTAATTACTGCCACATAATAGGGAAGTCTGGGCAATAAAAACATTGCTGGAGGTGTCTTTTGTTATAATCATTATTACTATCAGCATGTCTATCACCAAGTAAGATCGATAGAAGCAGAGGTGGACTACAAAAGGAAAGATACTGGAAATAATTCCAAAATATGGAGACCTGGTGTCTCTGTACTACAATCAGAAAAGTAAGGAAAAACACAGATGCAAAGTAATGAATGTCTCTCTTGGTATTGCATAACTTGTTGATTAATATCAGCTATGAATAAGCATTCTGAAAGGAGAAGTGTTCTGGTATTAAAGATGGAAAAATTATGTAAATATAAAAGTGACATTACTTTAAATTATCATATTGATCACAGATTCAAAAAAAGTTAAAAATTCACCCATGTGCCATATTTTTAACTCCTGCATTACATATAGTGGTGTTAGATTGCTTCCGGACAAGATGGGATTGTGATCTTGGGGGAAAATAAGAAGCTAAGAACAGAATCCCTTCTATTGAAAAAACTTGATGGACCAAATATGCTTTACTCATTCCAGTTTGTGATGTACGTTGATCGCACGAATTATAACTATTTGACAGTTAACAGAACAAGAATCAATATAAAAAAATAACTTGTCTTTTCAACCTTTCAGCTTGTTTGGTTTTGATTACTTTCAAATGGAAATTCCTTTAACAAAAAAATTCAACAAAGCCAGTAATACACATAACTAACTTCTTTGACATATGGACACTCTTATTTAAATTGTAACATGTATTTTCATAACCTGGAGAAGATGTTCTTGCATGGATCAGGGTAACCAAAAGTACCAAATTCAGTGATCACAATTCGTTTCTCAGTCATTGCCCTCACATAGGCATCAGTTTGAATAAATCTGCAAAAAAAAATAAAGTTTTTACTGATAAATAATAATTTTACAAATTTTATTTTTCAGATTAAGTTTGTGCATTGTCGGCAAGAGTCTCGTTAATTGCCTTATGAAAGTAACTGCAACTCATCAAGTCAAGAGGCAAACATATTGCTGTGGGTCTGAAGCCAAACTGCTCTAAGAGAGCAAATTTCCTTCCTTGGAGAATACCCTGAGTGAACCAAGAAGGCTTTAGCACAGTTGAGTAATTTTGTGAAGCCTTTGAGGATTCTAGCCTTCTAGTCCAGATTTATTTATTTACCAATTTAAATTCCCCACCTGCTGTCATGGGGATTGTACTCTTATCTTTGGATCATTAACTCGGGCCTCTGGATTCTTAATCTAGTAACACAGGCAATGTTACCAGTCCTATAATTGGTGAGAGCAGACATGCAACAGATTAGTAATTACCATTACCAGTATTAATGAACAAAACTTTAATGGACATGATAAATGTAACATTATACTATAATGCAGAATTTAACTTATTTGTTTAAATTAGACTAACAACTCTACTGATATAGCAGTTAAGAGATCAAAGAATGCAGTAAGTATTTGTGTACTGTTAATGACAATAATAAAATGTACTTTTAATGTAGGATAAAATTTCAAGGCCCTTCCCAGAATCAAAAGGGAAAATAGGAATTATAACCAAGGAACAAGACGTTAGGAAGTATGAATTATGGCTTGGGCAGAAGATTAGAATTAAAGGATTAAGTGATGGAATGAATTTTGATGTCAACTGTGCTGGAATGGGAGTTGAATTTGGTGGGGGAGGGGTGAAATAGAAATTCAAGGGATTTAATATCAAAAGCTTCCACATGTTGATGATGTGCAGCTGTCTCTCTGCACCTTTCACTGCCTGTCTCTTAAGCAGAACCACGTTGTTTGTGAGTTCGGAATCAGGAGCTGAAGCCCTAGAAGGTACTGAAAGAGGTTATAGAAATAAGATTCATGAAAATAATAATGATGGCCAAGTAGGATCTGGTGAAGGGTAGGATATAAGTTTTAAAACCACTTTACAAAGGATTGAGAAAGTGAAGCTGGCCAGGAGATCCTTGAATTGAGTTTGAGGTTTCAGCAATTGATGGGCTGTGATAGAGTCAGAGGCAATGATGCAGAGAGAAATTCTCAGAGAGGAACTGGATTTGTAACTTCAGCACAATGCAAGTAAGAATGCTGAACTTGTAAACAATGCGGTTCTGCTTAAGAGAAAGGTGCTATGTTGGCGCCGGAAGCGTGGTGACATTTGCGGGCTGCCCCCAGAACACTCTACCCAAAAGATGAAAGATGCATTTCACTGTGTGTTTTGATGTACATGTGACTAATAAAGATATCTTGTCTTGACTTTTAGTGAGAGATGTGACGAGGCAGAGCTGCACAACAGCACCGATGTGGAAGTTGATCCTGTCTCTACAGATAATGCCATAAAAAGGACAAAATATAATGAGGAAATGGGGAGAACCAAGAATGTATCCTTGGGGGATTCCCAAGATGATGGTACAGGATTGGGAAGACAAACCATGGTTAGAGATGCATTGATTTCAATCTAATACCTAAAGATGAAGCCCAACAAGGTAGACCCACTAAGCTGAATAAAGGGAGGTGCGTTGGTGTGAATGTTCAGGATAAGTGGCTTTCTATGGCCTCCTACACTATTTTAATGAGGCCGAACACAAGTTTGAGGAATAGCATCTTCTGCCTGGGGACATTGCAGCCTTCTGGATCTAATATTGAATTCTACAACTTTGGGTAACTCACTTTCTGCCTATATCAGAACAGACCATATGATCCACCCGAGATATTGGCCCAGTTTTATTCTCTCCATGACCAGAATTGGACCTGCCAGGCACATCCTACATTTTGCAGTGCTTGTATTCCTTTGCTTTCTCAGTCTCTAAGTTCCTTTATTCAAAGCTTTTATGGACAAAAACCTGTTCTCTTTCCCTAACTGCTGCTGTTAATTATTTGTTCAGATGATCTTATTTACAGCTTTTTCCCAGTGTGACCCTGGCCTTGGCCTAGCAAAGATATTCACTTTGTCCTATACATTCCCCACCCCTGACAAGCTGTCCTCAACCTAAAGCTAACTCTGTTTCTCCATCCACACATACTGCCTCACCAGCTGAGTGTTTCCAGCATTTTTTTTTGCTTTAATTATGAAATAGAGAATTTAGAACATAACAGTATAGCAAAGGAACAGGATCTTTGGCCCATGATATTTATGCCGACCATGATGCCGATTTAAATTAATCCCATCTGCCAGCACATGGTCCTTATCCCTCCTTTCCCTGCCTGTTCATGTGCCTGTTTAAATGCCTCCTAAACATAGTATCTGCTGTCACCACCTCCCCAGGCAGCACATTCTAGGCATCTACCATTTTGTGTAAACAAAAAAAACTTGCCTTGTAAATCTCCTTTAAACTTTCCACCTTTCACCTTCAAGCTATGCCCTCTAGGATCCTACCATGAGGGACATTGTCAAAGGCTTTACTAAAGTCCATGAGATTGGATAAGGAAAAGTTCAAGGAAGTAGTCAGAGATGGCCTTGTTGAAGGAGTGTCAATGATTATATGTAGACTTAAGATACAATGACATGTCTGGGGTAAATGAGAGAAGCTAGCTTGGAGGAGAGGCATGTTATTGAGATTATATAATTAATCATGCAGAATGAGAAATTACTTATTTGCCAAAGTAAAAATATTTTGGGTGAAAATTCATGGTGGGACTTGGAGGCCAACAGAAAATAAAGATTTTAATAATGAACTAGATCCTTGAAAGAGAAAGTGCCAGAGGACAAGGAAGAATGGCCAAGATTAGGGATAGTGATAAATGTCACATCCCACCACAACAGTTTGGGCGTAGCAGGTGGTGAAAACTTTAACCAGAAGCAAGAGAGGCTGTGGTCATCAACACCCATGAGCTAAGTTTCAGTAAAAATCAGGATGTCAATATGATCATTCAGAACAAGAATCTTGTAAGACAGAGAACAGACATCCTGGAAGAAACTTGTGGATGGGGTGGTGATTATAAATATATTGTCAAATCCACAATGGCAGTGAGATATTCTAAGCTCACAGTATAAAGTAGAGAAAGGAGAAACAGATGTAAAGAAATACCAACCATCAATGCTAGATCACACCACTTGGCATTTTTAGCTTTTATTTTTCTTGAAACATTTCAGCATGTTATATAGATTGGATTACAATTTTATCGACAACTTGGGTTTCCTTGGAATGCTTTGCAAGCTTCCAAATACAAGGTAAGATTCCTTTTGAGCAGGCTAACAATATCAGAATTTCTCCTCTTCTCAAGGTAGTAAACAACTGTGGATCAGACTAACGAAAGAATGGCTAAGTATTCTCTCAGAAAATAATCAAGCATGTTCAAGAAAGAGATGCTTCTGTGACTGAACAATTGAAAATCAGGCAGAAATAATGGTTAATTTACAGTTGGTGGTGCTGGTTTACCCCTTTGAAACATCTCAAAGTTTTATTTCTCCTAAAGCTGCTAATCCATTGTGAAGTATTTTCTACAGATTTAACAATATTCCACAACCTCATCTATGTGCACCTCCAACTTGATTATAAAGAGTATCACAGCTGAGCTCAACCCCATTCTCTTCTAAAACTACACATGTAGACTCCAAGCAGGAGTCACTTGGTTAAACCATTAGGAACAGAGGAACCTAACTGACATTCTTCCCTGCCTTGTGTTATCATCCCAAATGTTTCCTGGCTAAGGTCAGCTGGCACAACAAAGGCAGCTAAATGAACCTAAAATTGTGTTTCCAGTATAAATTCCATAACTTGGTTGAAATATGAAGATAATATTGTTCACATGAGCTAAGGAGGACACAAAGTAACATTGTTCCAAAGAATAGGTTATACTTAATCAGAAATGACGGCTGTATTTTGTGATGTTTGATAGTCTGATTCTTTCTTCAGATTTATTCAGAGCCATTGTAAAATAATTGAACAACTATCTGGAGAGGAACTGAAAATGGAAAAAAATATTCTACATGTTGAACAATACCTTCTGTAATAAGTGACTTCTCCATTCTTGAAATCAAACTTGTGAAGGAGGGCTTGTCCATCAAATAGATGATAAAATGGTTCTGAGCCAATCTCAAATAACCCAGGTCCACATCGTAACAGGCTACCCTTTAACCATGAAGGAACTGTGCCTAAAAAGAAAGTTAGAAGCATTGGAGTAAAGTAACCTTATCAATATGCAATGCTCATATGATTTCTAAGACTGGTTGTTTTGACACTTGGTATATATACACAAATTGTATTTAAAGAGAGTCATTTAATGGGAGTGATATCACTCTTTTATGATTCAGTAGAGCAAGTTTACAACCTTTTCTCCCATTCTTAGCACATAATTTAGGCTAACACTTCCGAACAGTATGGAGGGCCACTGTAGTTTGAAATATGTCATCTGCACATAACATTACTCAAAAATTCTGGCTGCCTCATTTGAGAAATGTTAAAGACAATGAAAATAAAATAAAATTAGCACTAGATTGGGAATTCTGCAAACTGCAAGCAATTATGTCTACTTTGAGAAATTTCAACAATGGAAACAAATTGTTGAACATACTTTGGTTGCATTGCACGTCCCTCTAGTTTTCACTGCACCATAGGCTACATTCATTTTTCTTTGCATATTCTCTATGACCAGGAATGTTGGTAGTACAGTACCAGTACTGGACCAGTAATCATATGAGCTGGCCATTTGCCATTTTGTCACCTGAAATACATTGGGAAGAAAGTTGCTGTGCTTAAAAGAAACACTTCCACACAGAGAAGATGTCTACTACCTTCCACTGCATTCTCTCTTCATGGGAATATTAGAAATATCACAAAGATGTTAGAAAAGATTTGGGTATCAGGAACTGAGTCACTTGCCAGAGCATATGCAGCCTTTGATCTGTTCTTGTAGCTACAGTATTTGTGTGTTTGGTACAGTTAAGTTTCTGGTCAATGGTGAATCCAAACCTGCACCCCCCACCCCCCAGATATTGCTTGTGGGTGGGTGGGGGGGGGGTGCAAATTAATAATGGTAATACTATTTAAATATCAAGGGTAGGTGGTTAGATTTGTTGGAGATGTTCATGCTACGTAAGTGCTAGGCATTGACCATTATTTGCCACATCAGTCTATGCCTGAATGTTATCTAGGTCTTGCTGCATCTAGGCATGGACTGCTTCATTTGCTGGGGAACTGCAAGTGGAATTAAACATGGTGTAATCATCAGTAAACTCCCCACTTCTTATCTTGAGATGCAAGGAAGGTCGTTCATGAAGCAACTGAACGTGACTGGGCCAAGGACACTGCCCTGAGGAATTCCTGCAGTGATGCCCTTCCAATAACCATAACCATCTTCCATTATACAACTGAACTACTTCCAGTGCATAAACATCTTTCTTCAATAAGGAGACCAATAGTGTACACAATACTCTAGATGTGGTCTCATTAATAATACCTTATGTAGCTGAACCATAACCTACCTATTGTGCATGTCCAACTTCTTTCCCCTAGGCATGCATGTAACCAGCAGTATAAGTTGGGTTGGCTGGTCCACTAAGCCTTTATAATAAACAAGTAGTACTAATTCTACACGATTCCTGTGATAAACGGATGGCTGCCTACAATGTCTATCTTCAGGTACATTTGCATTTCTAGACCTTCATCTTCATGAGATCCACCTCAGTAAGCAAATCATTAACAAAATGACTACTTGTACAAGCATTACATATTGATTAGACCATCATGATTTGATAATGCCTATTAATAATAATTGAGAAATGTTGAATAATCAGAATTTTCATCATTATATAATGAAACAACAAATAAGATATTGTCCTTTATGCCCATGCCAGCTCTTTGAAAGCACAATCCAATTTCCCTCACTTCTTTGTCCTTTCCCCATAATGCTGAATGCATTTATCTAATTCCCTTTAGAATCCACTTCTACCACACTCTCTCCTAAAGTGTAATGCAGGTCACTTACTGCACAAAATAGATTCTCCTCATATTGCACCTGGTTTTTTATTCCTCGGTTACTTAATCTCTGCCTCTGGTCACTTCTCTACTGGCACTTTAAGAAGTTTCATCTTATTCACTCTATCAAAAGCCTTCATTATTTTGAATGAAATCATTACTTCTTTACTCAAATATGACTAATTCCATTTTCCCACAATCTCTCCACAGAGTAGTCTTTCATCTTCTGTATCAGACTATAAGATATAGGAGTAGAATTAGGCCATTCGGTCATGGCTGATTTATTTTTCCATCTCAACCTCATTCTCCTGCCTTTTCCCCGTAACCTTTGACACCCTTACTAATCAAGAACATATCAACCTCTGCTTTAAATATACCCATTGACTTGGCCTCCACACGTGTCTGTGGCAATGAATTCCACAGATTCACCACCCTCTGGCTAAAGAAATTCCTCCTCCTCTCTTTTCTGAAGGGATGTCCTTCTATTCTGAGGCAGTGCCCTCTGGTCAGTATAGTAACTTGCCTCTGAAACTTCTCCAATAGTTTGATATCCTCCACAAAGTGTTATATCCACATACTCAAGAGTTTTACGAAGATTTAGCACAACTTTCTGGTATTTTTAACCACACTCTCTGTTCATAGACAATTTATGAGTGACATTCTATGCACTTTTCTATGCCATCTGGGAAGAAAGGCATGTATCACAGAATTTGAAAATTACTTCAAACAAAACTGAAGGGTACAACAGACTGTAAAGGAAAATTTCTGTTCAGTATTGTTGGTGAGGGTCCAGGTGAAAGGCAGTGTAGATTCAGAGTGGGATGCTCCACAACCGATGTGTCCTTCATACTGCTGTAAGGAAACAGCTGTGAACTTCAGAGACTTCACTATGTAGCATTCATTTTCCTATAACAGGATTTTGACATGGTTTGTAGGGATGCCATCTACAAGATCATCTTGGAAATTGCTGTACGCGTGAAATGTTTCCCTTATTTATGGAATTCCATGAATTAACAATTGTAACCATCCAACATGAGAACGAATTATCTTCCAAGTTCAGTATTGACACTGATGTGAAGAACAGCAACCAACCAGCTTTGATGTCTTCTATTTTCCAAGTTTGCTTTTGGAAGCAATCATTCTGATGTGCCAATTGAATCAAGGATGTGTGACAGCTCAATCAACTTTAGATGACTTCAGAGAAACAGACACCACTCAGTTCACTATTCAGGATCTGTTCTTCGCAAATGGTGCTATATTTATCTCTAACTCAGCTGATGAATTGCAGATCATATTGAAAATGTTTAGTGTGGAAATTGATAAAGAAAACAATTATCACGTCACAAGGAACCAACATCCCACTCAAAATCCATATTGATAAGGAAGCTCAAGGCAACAGGGATCACTTCTGCTATTCTGGCTCAAATCTCACAGCCTTAAAGGAGAACTCAATACCACAACTGGCAAAGCCTCCATCATTTTCTCTGGCTTTCCTTATATGCCCAAGAAAAATAAGTTACCAACACTGAACACAGGGGCATTTATCCATTTGGCTTGTGTTCTTGGTGTCATTCTGTGCAGTTTGAAACAGTGGTCATGTAATCCAAGCAGCAGTGAATACTGAATGGCTTTCTCCATCACTGACTCAAAAAAAAATCCTTGGTGTCATTTGGGGCCAACAGATCACTAACAATGGAATCTTTCAGATAACAAGCTTACAATGTATGTAGAATATAGAATAAGCAGGGCATTTGCAGTCTTTACTGAGTTGGATGAGTGTAGCAAATGCCTGAATATTGCTTGGGTAAGCCTGTGCCCCATGGTCACTTCAAGAACTAAATGCAATGCAGAGAAGGGCCAAAATACATTACAATGTCAAATACTCATTAATCCCACCAATAACTGGAAGAACCCAAGACACACCCATTCAGTCTGGAGAAGCTAGGTCAAGGGTGGTGCAGTCACTACAGACTGCCCAGGATGAAACTTGCTGATGAGCCAGGGAAACTAATAGCCACTGTGCATTGGGCTCTTCTCTTTCTCTGTATGCATATACATTTGACTGAAGGATTTCATTTCATTTGTCAAAATGTTGCATGACTTCCTCCACTATTTAGAAAGTCAAGGATCCCATACACCCCTGTAACAACTTTCTCAAAAGATTAATGTATGTACACCCTTAAGACCCTTTTGTGCACTTTAAAATTGTTCCATTAGCTTGTATTGCCTTTCCTTATTCTTTCTCCTAAAGTGAATTACCGGCCTCCTGTAATAAATTTCACTGGCTTAGTGTGTATATCAGTATTGTCAATCCTCCTGAATGAAGTCTGTTTCCATAAAAGAATCCTCATTGTTTACTGCATTACTGAATTTTAAGTCATCTGCAAACTTTAAAATTGTCCATAATATAAAAAAAGGTGCTAAAGGGGACCACCAGAGGGCAGCACTCTATTTTCCTCCATTTTGGAAAACAGTTGTTCGCTCGCACTTTGTTTTCTGTTCTTAATAGATTTATTACCACTTCAATCTAACGGACTTCAATTTTTAGCAAGCCTATTATGTGGTGTTTTTAGTGAGGATGTTGAAAGTTAATACACATATTATGGGTATTTTTCTCATCAACTGTCCTTGTTACTTCATTAAAGTTAGTCAACATGCCTTTAACAAATATGTGCTGCCTTTAATTATCAATCCATATTTTCCAACACACTAATTAATTTTGTAGTAGGTTACTATTTCTAAGTTTCCCCTCCATTGTCTTCGGGTAGTTGTTGGGGTTGCCAATTTGGACAAGGCAAAATACATTTCTACAATTGAATTAAATCTACATCAATGAAACAGAAAAATATTTTCTAGAATCGATAATAATATTGTGTGACTGTGGAATGCTGATGAATGTTAATGAGGCTGATTGTGAAGACTACAAAAACTAAACTCATATAAACTGCTAAAGCACAAATAACACACCAGAAGAACCTATTTGCACTATATTTTCAAAATTAAACTTCTAAAAACGGATATGGTTAAATTTCTAAAAACAGATAACCTTAAATAGTAAATAACAAACCTCTTATGCAGGTTGGCAATGGCTGAGCAGTTTCCTCTACTGTCTCAAACAACTTCCTATACCCAGCACTTGGATGTTCGATTCTGAAATTTTAGTACATTATTAAATATTTCATTGTTAATTGCCAAACTACAATTAACTCATCATATTTGAAACATATAACATTAAAATATTTCATTTTTGTGTTATGGAAGTTAATAAACCAAGAGATCTTTACTTACCGATTTGCCATTGAAGTGGTTCAAGTTCAAGGCAACTCCACTTTCAGCATACCAAGTGTGTTTTTTTTGAATGTAACAAGAATTATATAGAACAATGCTTAATCACATTGCAGACTTAAGAGATTTAGACAAATATTTTGGCTAGTCACCGAGTTTTAAGAAAACAAAAGCTGCTTTCAGCTTGCAAATCCGCCTGCTTTATTTCACTAGTTACAAGGATCTCAGAATTTTCTTGAAAGGTCTATTCCTTGTTTTATCACAATCAGATTAAATAACAAAGTACATCGCCACAAAGTAGTTTACATTCCCACAACAGTAAAGCTAACAAAATTCTGTTCTCAGATCAAAAATCTCAAAATCTGTCTCAGCAATGATTCACCATTTACATTCCTAGGACTGGTTCTGAGCATGTTTTCCCCCAGCAAAATGCCATGACAAATGATGTCTTTTACAAAAGAGGAGGAAGATGGTAATTTAGAAATATCTCAAAGTATTTTATTCCATCCATATTTGTTTTAGAACTTGCAATTAAACTATAACAAAATAAAAAACTGGTGTCAGTTATTTTAGTTATGAAACTACCAGGTTATTATAAAAAGCCATCTGGTTCATAGAACATAGAACAATTACAGCACAATTCAGGCCCTTCGGCCCACAAAGCTGTGCCAAACATGTTGCTACCCTAGAGTTACTAGGCTTACCCATAGCCCTCCATTTTACTCACCTCCATGTACCTATCCAACAGTCTCCTGAAAGACCCTATCGTATCAGCCTCCACCACAGTTTCCGGCAGCCCATTCCACGCACTCACCACTCTTTGAGTAAAAAACTTACCCCTGACATCTCCTCTATATCTACTCCCCAGCACCTTAAACCTATGTCCTCTTGTGGCCACCAATTCAACTTACCCCTGACATCTCCTCTATATCTACTCCCCAGCACCTTAAACCTATGTCCTCTTGTGGCCACCAATTCAGCCCTGGGGAAAAGCCTCTGACTATCTACCCTATCAATACCTCTCATCATCTTATACACTTCTATCAGGTCCCCCCTCATCCTCCATCTCTCCAAGGAGAAAAGGTCGAGTTCCCTCAACCTGCTTTCATAAGGCATGCTCCGCATTCCAGGCAGCATCCTTGTAAATTTCCTCTGCACCCTCTCTATGGCTTCCACATCCTTCCTGTAGTGAGGCAAACAGAACTGAGCACAATACTCCAAGTGGAGTCTGACCAGGGACCTATATAGCTGCAACAATACCTCACGGCTCCTAAATTCAATTCCCCGATTGATGAAGGACAATACACCATATGCCTTCTTAACCACTGTCACAAACCAGCAACAAAAGAAACACACTGAGCATGTTTCAGTGTTAAAAACTATTTTATTAATCACTACTATTGATAATACGTAAAATAAAAGTAAAAATGTTAGTATGTTAGAATTCAAGAATGTTAAACCTCGAACGTTAACCCCAAAACTAAACTCTTCGTGTGTGTGTGTGTGTGTGACAAAGTCCAAAACTCCCAGTTCCTGAATGGTTCTTAAAGTTCAGTTCCGCAAGCCATAAGGTGAAACATGGGCAAGGGCTTCTTCAACAACCACCGTTGTCTGAAGATAAGATGTAGATGTAGAAAAACATAGAGAGAGTACATACGAAATCCAAATGTTCCACGATGGAACCCAAACGACACTTCAGTGTTTACTCGGTAGTGACTTCCTCACCCCGAAAAGCATCCGAACCGTGGTCGTCCACACACAAATACCTGTTTCCTTCTACAGGTCAGCAACAAAGTGAACTCCACCGGATTACTTCCAACTTCCATACATGGATTTCAGTGGTAAACACAGTTATTGTTTCTCATCCATCGATAGAGAAAAACAAGCAGGCTGGTGTCTCTCTCCCTTCTCTCTCTCTCTTTCTTCTTCTTCTTCAACAACGTCATTACGTCCTTTATCTTCTATTGACGTAAGCACGCCCCACACACACATACACACACACTCTCTATCTTAAAGGGACTTTCACTGAGTCCGTAACACCACAGAGTCAACCTGCGCAGCTGCTTTGAGCGTCCTATGGACTCGGACCCCAAGATCCCTCTGATCCTCCACACTGCCAAGAGTCCTACCATTAATACTATATTCCGCCAACATATTTCACCTACCAAAATGAACCACTTCACACTTATCTGAGTTGAACTGCATCTGCCACTTCTCAGCCCAACTCTGCATCCTATCTATGTCCCTCTGTAACCTCTGACAGCCCTCCAAACTATCCACAACACCCCCAACCTTCGTGTCATCCACAAAATTACTAACCCACCCTTCCACTTCATCATCCAGGTCGTTTATAAAAATCAGAAAGAGTAAGGGTCCCAGTACAGATCCCTGAGGTACACCACTGGTCACCGACCTCTACTCAGAATACGACCCTTCAACAACCACTCTTTGCCTTCTGTGGGCCAGCCAGTTCTGGATCCGCACTGCAATGTCCCCTTGGATCCCACGTCTCCTCGCCTTCTCCGTAAGCCTCGCATGGGGTACCTTATCAAACGCCTTGCTGAAATCCATATACATTACATCTACTGCTCTCCCTTCATCGATGTGCTTAGTCACATCCTCTGGTTCAGTGTCCTTTAGCTCTTTGATCAGCCAGGCCTAAAGTTAACTCCAGATCCATAGAAAAGTGGCTGTTAATTGTGCTCTGAAATGGCCTAGAAGTCACAAGGTCAAACAGGGATGGGTAATAAATGTTAGCTTTGCTGTTGACGTCCACATCCTATGAATAAAAATTAATTCACTATCATGGGCCCCTACTTAATAATTTTCTTATGAAGTTAATGAATCAAGGCTTTTGCATCTCAAAACCCAACATTTAGAGAAACATACAGAAAGCAACCATAAGCAGAAGGATAGTAAATTACACCAAAGTGGCAGAAGATAAATGATGGCTTAGAAATTCATTGGTCATTGTACTACAGCATCAGATGCTCAAGACTGGGCTCCACCATCACTTGAACCCTTCCATTACATGAAGTACTACCACACAAAGGGAAATAATGGGAAAGCAAAGAAAAATGGGCAAGTTTGAGAGATGGACCATGCTTAGCGAAGGATTTTGGGACAGAGACCTGTTAGTCAAAAGGTGGAGCCAGGGCTCAAGTGGGCGATGTACAAGGGTTGCCTGAGATTCATGAACTTTGGATGTGCTAGGGTGGCAGGTTAGTAACTTAAGAGGTGAATAGATTATTTGCTGGGCCATTTCAGAGGGCATTTATGAGTCACATATAGGCTACATTGGGTAAGATTTTCTCCCTGAAGAACATTGGTAAATTAAATGGGTTAACTAATCCAGTAGCTCTTATACTTATCATTGCTAAGTTGATTGTTTTTGTCCCTCCCATAAAATCCAGAATTTAAGTTCTATAGCAGGCATGGTGGGATTTGAACTGCTTCTCCTCTTGACCCAATCACCTCCCCTGCCATCGAACACCCTTCTCTTCCTCTCCTGGCCTCCAACACCCTTCCCTCACACATCCCATCAGATGTTGGAGATTATGGTACTTGTCCCCATTACCAACCTGTGCATCAAGGGCAAATCCACCTCAAAGTGGCCCTAGTAATGGAAGCTATATTTGGGGGCTGCTTGCTTAAAAGCTCTTGCTTTGGCAAGAGATTGCACTGCAAAGTTCATGTTTCCTGTATTACCACTTCCAATGTTTGCTGTCTACACAATTACACAGAGGAGGCCTGAGGTACGAGATTCTATCAAGCACATTGTGTGCCATACTTATTAGATTACCACTCTTCCTTAGCCTCAACTGAACTTGCACAGATCCCTTGTACACTTTTATTCATACATATTTACACCTAGGATTATCTACTACTATACCTTGCGTGTTTGACCACAAAGTCCACAAGAATCAATTTAGACCTACACTATGTGGAGGCAAGCACAAGACATTACTGACAACAGCAACAAATTGACGTGGAAGGCGGACTCATCTGCAAATTGAACTTCTGTTGATGCAAATTTTTAGTGATGCAAAATCTAGCACCTAGAAATGCTTGTTTCACAATGGTAATGATTTCCAATTCAACTTGCATAATATTGCAAAACAAGTAATACAACTTATTTCCTAGGTATTCTTGTTGTACGTTAGCTAAAATATTAGCTCAAGGTAGCAAACCAAGTGAATCTTTTTTGTCCTCCTCTCACATCCCATCATTCTCACCGTGATAGTTGTTGATCCCTGTCAGCTTGTTTCCCCAATTCATCCCATTAGTTTCTCTTGTAGGTTTGAATTTGGTTTTAAAATTTAGTGTCTTTTAAAAAAAATCAAATTAAAATGAATACATCTATGCTTAAAATATTAAAATGAATGCAGTTAATTATTGACCTTTGTATTAGATGCTTTGCTTGGTTCATAATTCAACAAACTTTTAAAATTGCCATGGCTCTCACTTTGGCTTTGTTCTTTTAATATCTTTTATGAACTTTATAGAACCAAATAAATAAGCATTCAGTATATTCTTCAATTTTAATCCCTCCTTTCACTTGCATTTATCCTCTTCATTTTAAAATACCATTCAGCTAATGTTTGAACTGAAGGAATTTGCTCTTCAAGCTCCAAGTCATGTTGGAACTAAGCATTTAGGAAGTCTGCAAAATCATTCTGGCAAGTGGCCTGAATGATTTTAATTCCTGGGCCTTATTTGATTTTGATGGATCAGGTGGAGAATTGGGCAGTTCACCCATGTTCTGCACAATTACTGCTGCTCAGGTAGCCAACATAATAAGAATGCACTTTTCAAAGCAAGATTGCAAATATTGGTGGCATGTCTTTTTCATTTTAATCATTTTTTTTTAAAAAGGAGGGTAGTTCCTCAACCAACTTTCCCAATAGAGTAAAACTCCAAGCATTCATTATCTGATTGTTTAGAAATCCTGATACCTTGGCATCTGACTCACAGGCGCCCCATTCCCATGGTCTCTTTATAAACTCTCTGGGTTTTGTTTTCCTTGCTCTTTAAACTTGCCTGGTTCACTGAAAAAATTATTATACTGTGTAATAGCTAAAAAAAGTGAATTAAAAATGGGTTGGAATATTACCAGAAGTAACATCCAAGTGTCTGGAACATCTGCCATTTCGGCATCAAAGTTCCACAGGTGCCAGATTATCAGAGTTTTACTGCACCTCCATGGATGTGCAAGGGAAAGACACCAGAATATAGGGAAAAGTTCTTTCTCAAAGCCCAAAATGAACATATCCTCAAAGCTATGATGAAGTAGTCTTGGATGCACTTGGTTGAACATAGGAACATAAACTGGAGTATATCAAATAGCCTCTTGAGACTATTCTACTGTTCAATAAAATCATTGCTAATCCAGTCTCGACTTCAACATTGTTCCCACTCTCTTCCCACCCATCTTGTATTTAAATGTCTGTCAATCTCCACTTTGAATATATTCAATGACTCCACATCTGTGGTTCTCTGGGGTGGAGAATTGCAGAGGTAATTCTCTGTGTAATTCCTTATCGTGGTCTTAAATGTGTTATCACTTATTCTGAAATTATACCAGCCACATGTTCTGGCAAAAAAAATCATAATCCCCAAGCATAATATAATTTTACAATTACTTTGTTAGAAATAGATAGAATAATGAAATGTAATCCACAATATAAAATTGCCATATACAGTACAATTGAGGCATGATAACTACTTTTAATTAGAGATGACAGTTGAACAAAAATTATTAAATTGCTCTGCAATCTATTTGGCACTTTAACAAACAGTACAAGGAAAGTATGCTACTCTTGTAACAAGATGAGATAAAGTATAAAATTATGCAGGTTCCCTGAAAAATACTAATGCACTACCATGATTTAAAAAGCAATTGAGACCAAATCATACAATAATAAATTTAGCATTATTTTTACAACACTGGCATTTATGAACATCAACTTGAAATTAGAAAATTCCACCATCTTTGCACTTAATGCTGCAAAACAGACATGGATAGTTCTAATTAAATCTACAGGTCTATTACAAAAGAATGCTGAACTGCATTTATTGCAAATAGATTAAAAACATTATTAATACACAAATAATAGGAAATGTATTTAAGATCCCCTACAAACATGATACTTTAAAGATACAGTATTTGTGCAAATACTTTTTTTTAAGATTCTAATTTAGTGAATGAATAAATGAATGTATAAAATGTTTACATGTAACAGTGTTAATTTCTAATATTTTAAGGACAAAAAATAAGATTCACTTTCATGGAACTTGTGAAAAAATGTAAATAAATAAACAAAACATTTTCTCTCCACTTGTGTTTCCTGATTCACATGCAGATGACGTGGTTTTGTGTTGCAGAACATATTACTGACTGTTCTCTTGGAACTCAACTCCCCATCCACCCATCCTGGAATGCAGGGTGGTTGCTTGTATTATAAACCAAGTTTACTCTTCAGTCAAGTACAGTCATCTTTATTCTCAACTTCATATGCCATAAATTAGGTAGTTGAAGGACAACTGTGGAGATGCACTTTGGTCCCAACCCACAGTTAATTCATCCAACTCTCATAAGAGTACCCTTAAACTATTAGCAAGTCAGAGAGCCAAAAATATTAAAGAGAATCTTCCCCACCTCAAGGTACAAAATATTCAAGGAATATGATCAACCATAATGTCATTCTTCAAAACAATTTCCTGATGGATGAGAATTAACAGTAAAAAAAATATGCATGTATATAAAGCATGGGTACACATATATGCCTGCAGCCCAAAATATCCTGCAGGGTAGGGAAAGAGAATATTTTCAAAGAATGAAGATTATTGTGTCATCTGTTGTTCTTCTCTTGAAGATCTGGCCAACTCTTTGAATGTAGCTCCTTTTTAGGAGAAAGGGATTTGTGTGGAGTTCTAGAAGGATGTGGAGACCGGAGTGGATGCAAAAGAAATTCACCAGGATGTTGCCTGGATTAGAGAGTATTAGATACAAGGAGTGGTTGGACAAACTTGGATTGTTTTCTCTAATTTCTTCTAATAGAAATATATAAAATTATGAGAGTCATAGATAGGGTAGATTGTCAGAATCTTTCTCCCAGGATGGAAATGCCAAATAATAGAAGGCATAGATTTAAGGCGAGTGGGAGAAAAAGTTTATTTTTTTTTAAAAAACATACACAGATGGCACAGACATGATGAACTGAATGGCCCTTGTGTGCTGTAAGATTTTATAATGACACGTTTTACTAGTGCTTCAGTGAATCATCACAGCATGGACAATGTGCCAAGGCCACTGGTTTAAATGGCTAATCTAAATGCACCTGAGAGAAGAGAAAGGAGATCTAGCACAAAATTTAGTCCTAAGAATTAAAAACTGTAGTACTGTTGAAAGTTTAGGTGAAGCAGAATGCAGTGTGGTGTACTTGATTTTGCCCTCTGGCAGCAATTTTTATTCCAGAAAAATATATACAAGCTGGAAAAAAAAAAGAAAATGTGGCCAAACTGGTGATCAACACAAAGCCTTTCTTTAAAATGGCTTGATCTGAGATCAGCCAATTAAACTAAATTGAGATTGACATAGAGAAATTAAATATAACCACACATAACAAAGCAGGACTAGATTCAGGTTCATAGATGAAGTAGATATAACTTCAGGGATTAGAAGTTTAGGTCATTATAGAAAAATTAACATGAAAAATATATAAACACACACCTCAAATGAATCTGTGTGCATGGATGTGTAGCTTAAGTATACAACTAAATCAGCAAGATGGGATACAAGATAATTGACAGTACCCAGTGAAAGCAATTTGCATGGCCATGGTCACTGTCTGCCTGGATAACTCATTAAAACTACCAATTAGTTAACATTTTCTGCACAGCACAGAACAAGGGAATCCAATCCATTGGACCTGTTACTCTCTGTAAAACAACCCAATCAGTCCTATTCTGCCTGTCTAATCTTCATGGCCTTGCGAATTTATTTCCTTCAAGCAGTTGTGTATAGTAGTAGTAAAAATGTGGGTTTGGTTTCAAAATAAGTGAAGTTCAAAAGTTATTCCTTATTATACTCATCAATCTAAAGGCCAGTTGTCTTCAATGAGGTGTTAGTATCTTGTTGTGAGCTCCATAACAGTATCTATAAAATCATTCTACTCCTTTCAAACTCACTTCAGACAGAAGATGGTGTGTCGTCTATCTGTTGCAAGCCATGTGTAGCTGTCAGGCAAGATTGGGTGAACAATCATCACCTTCCTTCTGAAATTCAGTGGCATAATTAATTGCAACATGCTACAGTCTTGACCTAGGAGGACCTAAATAAATGAAGCAACTTGAAAATTGCCCTATTTTGCCAGGGAAATTAGGGGGTTGGGCTAGTCAGGCACTTGTCTGCACACACATGCCTCCACTGTATATATTTCCATCACTCCCTTCTGTTGTTCCTACCTTTTTAAACTCAATTTAGGAAGTGTTGTATTACAAAGTTTGCAGCTAAGGTTTTGAAACAATACACCAATAATTCTAGGTTAAGGCATTACCACTGGAAATGATTCATTGTACATTTCTAATTAGAGAAATCTGATTAAGCATTATTAAGCTAGAACTATCTGTCCAACTCTACAAAAACATACAAAGGAAATCAAACAAGAGGCAGTATTGCAAATGCTTCTAAATCTACCAGCATGTTGATTAAATAATTTGTTTTTAAAAATTCATAAGTGTTAACATTGGGAGCCACTTATAGATATGAATTACAATATTTAACTTATTTAATGAGTCAAACGTTTCCCTGATGGTAATTCTGTAACAATTTTATAATTTTGGAAGTAGTTCTAATTTCAAATTTAAAACAGTAGCACTGAAAATCGTGCATTATACATCAACAATACATCAATCCCATTTCTGTCATGCAGTTTCATCAAGACTTAAA